>NC_139627.1:61314732-61367232 GCF_964638095.1 Poromitra crassiceps
CAAGTGACACAAATCAGACTTGGAGCGTCCAGACTCATAAAACCAATCTGGATAGAATCATAGGTCACTAAAGTTCACAAATCGGATTTGGCCTCTAGTCTGAACATGGCCTTTGAGTCCACAGTTTTTGTTGATGTGAAGAATAATGTTCAGGAAGAGGGATGTTCTTGCTACCAAGCTGCTTCACTCTCAGCATGCATTATATAAAATGCCTACCAAAATCAAATCCAGTCAAGAACATAAAGTCTGCCTGGCAAATGTCATTTTAAAATGGAAAGCATGTTGGAACCCTGCCAATCATCTCACATATTCAGATTTTTGTGTCTTTATCCATACAGAGATATGACCAATATAGTTATCAGGGACAAGATGTCCACCTGCATAAATATTGAACACCATACACAACCTTCAAATCATCACGGCATCAGGCGCAGCAATGCCTTTAAAAACATACATTGCGTCGCTTTTATTTTGAATGCTAAACGTTGAATGCCAAAATTCCTATATATTCACTAGCGTTCAGGACCGGAACTCATATATTTGCTGGTACAGCAACACAACGGGGTTCTGGGTTCCCAGATTGAGAGGTGAGTGTTTGGTGTTGAGTCACTTTAACAGAGAGGTGAGTGTTTGGTGTTGAGTCACTTTAGTAGAGAGGTGAGTGTTTGGTGTTGAGTCACTTTAGCAGAGAGGTGAGTGTTTGGTGTTGAGTCACTATAGCAGAGAGGTGAGTGTTTGGTGTTGAGTCACTTTAGTAGAGAGGTGAGTGTTTGGTGTTGAGTCACTTTAGCAGAGAGGTGAGTGTTTGGTGTTGAGTCACTTTAGCAGAGAGGTGAGTGTTTGGTGTTGAGTCACTTTAGTAGAGAGGTGAGTGTTTGGTGTTGAGTCACTTTAGCAGAGAGGTGAGTGTTTGGTGTTGAGTCACTTTAGCAGAGAGGTGAGTGTTTGGTGTTGAGTCACTATAGCAGAGAGATGTGTGTTTGGTGTTGAGTCACTTTAGTAGAGAGGTGAGTGTTTGGTGATGAGTCACTTTAACAGAGAGGTGAGTGTTTGGTGTTGAGTCACTTTAACAGAGAGGTGAGTGTTTTTGTGTTGAGTCACTTTAGCAGAGAGGTGAGTGTTTGGTGTTGAGTCACTTTAGCAGAGAGGTGAGTGTTTGGTGTTGAGTCACTTTAGCAGAGAGGTGAGTGTTTGGTGTTGAGTCACTTTAGTAGAGAGGTGAGTGTTTGGTGTTGAGTCACTTTAGTAGAGAGGTGTGTGTTTGGTGTTGAGTCACTTTAGTAGAGAGGTGAGTGTTTGGTGTTGAGTCACTTTAGCAGAGAGGTGAGTGTTTGGTGTTGAGTCACTTTAGTAGAGAGGTGAGTGTTTGGTGATGAGTCACTTTAACAGAGAGGTGAGTGTTTGGTGTTGAGTCACTTTAGTAGAGAGGTGAGTGTTTGGTGATGAGTCACTTTAACAGAGAGGTGAGTGTTTGGTGTTGAGTCACTTTAACAGAGAGGTGAGTGTTTGGTGATGAGTCACTTTAACAGATAGGTGAGTGTTTGGTGTTGAGTCACTTTATCAGAGAGGTGAGTGTTTGGTGTTGAGTCACTTTATCAGAGAGGTGAGTGTTTGGTGTTGAGTTCAAGTCAGAAACTCTTACTTTACTCACAGAGAGGAAAGCTGGAGTCCATCTGCTCCACATCCGGCCTGTTGTCACAGTAAAGTGTCACCATCAACCGAGGTGTTATGAGGACTGTCGGCATTGTGTTTTACACACTGAAACACTATTTTCTTAAAGCTGCATTCAGTGATGTTTTTGTGTTCAAATAAGTGACTAACCGCCAACCCCCCACTGTCCTCTATCTCTCTCCTGTAGTCCTGCAGGCAGGGCGGACGTATCTCCTGTCCTCTATCTCTCTCCTGTAGTCCTGCAGGCAGGGCGGACGTATCTCCTGTCCTCTATCTCTCTCCTGTAGTCCTGCAGGCAGGGTGGACGTATCTCCTGTCCTCTATCTCTCTCCTGTAGTCCTGCAGGCAGGGCGGACGTATCTCCTGTCCTCTATCTCTCTCCTGTAGTCCTGCAGGCAGGGCGGACGTATCTCCTGTCCTCTATCTCTCTCCTGTAGTCCTGCAGGCAGGGTGGACGTATCTCCTGTCCTCTATCTCTCTCCTGTAGTCCTGCAGGCTGGGCGGACGTATCTCCTGTCCTCTATCTCTCTCCTGTAGTCCTGCAGGCTGGGCGGACGTATCTCCGCAAGCATAAGTCGTAGAGACTCATGGTTGGCGGCGTTGGATTCGGGGTGAAAAATACATATAATTCTTTGTATGTGATCTGAGCTTCCGTTTCCCAGAAAATTCCAACTTTTCTCTGATTGGATAACATTTGTGATGGTTGTGTCTCTGGCAGTGTGGAGCAGTAGGAACCATGCTTATGAATGAACCTCCTTAGATCCTTTCAAGTAAACAAGTCTCTTTCTACCTCTCTCTCACACACACACACACTCACGCACACACACACACTCACGCACACACACACTCGCACGCACGCACACACACACACTTGCGCGTGCGCACACACACATTCACGCGTGCACGCACAGACACACACACACACACTCGCGCACACACAGACACACACTCACACACTCGCGCACACACAGACACACACTCACACACGCACGCACACACACACTCGCACGCACACACACTCGCACGCATACACACACTCACGCACACATAGACACACACTCACACACTCGCACGCACACACACACACGTGCACGCACACACATACACACACACACACACACACACATGCACCATAGATTTGCATAAATGTTACACCATACATTTACATAAATGTTGCATGGCTTAATTCATCCTATACTATATAATGCATGCTGCCCTGGGTCACAGACAAGATCGCATTCAACTGATTTCTCTCTGTGTGTCTGTCTCTCTCTCTCCTGCCTTCCTATGTGTCTCTCTCTCCCCTGTCTGTCTCTCTCTCTCCTGCCTTCCTATGTGTCTCTCTCCCCTGTCTGTCTCTCTCTCTCCTGCCTTCCTATGTGTCTCTCTCTCCCCTGTCTGTCTCTCTCTCTCCTGCCTTCCTATGTGTCTCTCTCTCCCCTGTCTGTCTCTCTCTCTTGCCTGCATATGTCTCTCTCTCCTGCCTGCGTATGTGTCTCTCTCTCCCCTGCCTGTGTATAGGCGCTTTCACACCGGCCTTGAAAGCCAAAAAATGCACGGAAAATAGGATCCGCGCCTCCGATGTGAAAGTCGTGAACGCGCGTTGGTGGATAATTGTTGTACGCCTTTTGTCCCGCAACTAGACCTTGTCACAGCGCCGGATTACCAGATAACCCGCCTCCACTTGAAAGCGTCGGAGCAGCAAGCCGGAACGGTGCGAATGCTCAGCTCATTCATAAAAAAATTACAGGGGAAATCACCTCATGCAGCAAGAAAGTGCACGAGTGAAAGTAAAAAAAAGTAGCCTATACAATCATGACTGCAGGGATGCCAGGAGGAATGCTCCGTGCCTGTAAGTAGGTTAGGCTTTATGCTCAAACGATGTTGACATTAGTAGGTAAAATTAACGGAAATAATAATATGCTTCAGAGGACTATAGCTGTCTGTGGCGAGTTGGTCTGAGGATATTCCCTCTCGAAACCAGCTCTGTGCATTCCCTTACAAAAACTACTAACGTTATAGTAGTCTATAGGCTACTATTCCCCCGACGAACGTTATGCAGACTGCAGCTGTTTGATATGCTGGCGTCGTCTTTCAGAACGGCCCCTAATTAGGCTACTTGATGGGAATAATTTGCTTTACAAAAAACTGGAACCAAAAGATAAGAATTAGCCTTGTAGCCTAATAGGCTACATGATGGTGTGTCTGTGATGCATAAAGTCGATCATATGAATATTGAAAGCCTTGTTACCATGCATGTGGACAACACTTTCGTGTTTTATCTGATCCTTAATGAGCGCAGCTTTATCAGCTTATCCTTAACTACTGCACCTCGTTCAGGCGCGTTGGCTGGCATAGCCTACATCAGCGATGTTTGGTTGTTGAATGAATTTGTTCATCATACAGTAGCCTAGGCTACACTAACCTGTGAAAATATTCATTTGGGCGAGGAGCTGAGTGAAAATGCCTCCGCTCGCATTTCAACCCGGGAGCGGTGGATGTCACTTGAAAGCACACCGCGGGACGGGAATGTGGCGGTCCTGCTGGCCTGTGTGTGAAAGCAATTTCTGTGGCGAGGCTGCCGGCTTTGCGGGCTTTCTGAACTGCAATTTTGCGCGATCTGTGTGTGAAAGAGCCTTATGTCTCTCTCTCCCCTGCCTGCGTATGTCTCTCTCTCCCCTGCCTGCGTATGTGTCTCTCTCTCTCCTGCCTGCGTATGTGTCTCTCTCTCCCCTGTCTGTCTCTCTCTCTTGCCTGCATATGTCTCTCTCTCCTGCCTGCGTATGTCTCTCTCTCCCCTGCCTGCATGTCTGTCTGTCTCTCTCTCCCCTGCCGTCTCTCTCTCTGTGTCTCTCTGTGTGTGTCTCTCTGTCTCTCTCTTAAGCTCAGTTCCACCGTTCTCTCTCCTGTCTCTACCTTCTCTCTCATACACTCATTTATTCACTTGTGTGTTTATTCCCTGTGTAACTGTTCATCATTCACATTTGGCATCTTGTATTATTGGCATATTGGTTTGGATTTGTATGCACACACTTTAGACAGCTTGTTTGATGGCTGGTCAGAGTGTGTGATGCAGGAGCATAGAGACATCACACACACTGTGATGCAGGAGCATAGAGACATCACACACTCTGTGATGCAGGAGCATAGAGACATCACACACACTGTGATGCAGGAGCATAGAGACATCACACACACTGTGATGCAGGAGCATAGAGACATCACACACACTGTGATGCAGGAGCATAGAGACATCACACACTGTGATGCAGGAGCATAGAGACATCACACTCTGTGATGCAGGAGCACAGAGACATCACACACACAGTGATGCAGGAGCATAGAGACATCACACACTGTGATGCAGGAGCATAGAGACATCACACACACTGTGATGCAGGAGCATAGAGACATCACACACACTGTGATGTAGGAGCATAGAGACATCACACACACTGTGATGCAGGAGCATAGAGACATCACACACTGTGATGCAGGAGCATAGAGACATCACACACACTGTGATGCAGGAGCATAGAGACATCACACACACTGTGATGCAGGAGCATAGAGACATCACGCACACTGTGATGCAGGAGCATAGAGACATCACACACACTGTGATGCAGGAGCATAGAGACATCACACACTGTGATGCAGGAGCATAGAGACATCACACACTCTGTGATGCAGGAGCATAGAGACATCACACACTCTGTGATGCAGGAGCATAGAGACATCACACACACACTGTGATGCAGGAGCATAGAGACATCACACACTCTGTGATGCAGGAGCATAGAGACATCACACACTCTGTGATGCAGGAGCATAGAGACATCACACACTCTGTGATGCAGGAGCATAGAGACATCACACACTGTGATGCAGGAGCATAGAGACATCACACACTCTGTGATGCAGGAGCATAGAGACATCACACACTCTGTGATGCAGGAGCATAGAAACATCACACACTGTGATGCAGGAGCATAGAGCCTCATACACACTGTGATGCAGGAGCATAGAGACATCACACGCTCTGTGATGCAGGAGCATAGAGACACACACACACTGTGATGCAGGAGCATAGAGACATCACATACACTGTGATGCAGGAGCATAGAGACATCACACACTGTGATGCAGGAGCATAGAGACATCACCCTCTGTGATGCAGGAGCATAGAGACATCACACACACTGTGATGCAAGAGCATAGAGACATCACACACTGTGATGCAGGAGCATAGAGACATCACACACTGTGATGCAGGAGCATAGAGACATCACATACACTGTGATGCAGGAGCATAGAGACATCACACACTCTGTGATGCAGGAGCATAGAGACATCACGCACTGTGATGCAGGAGCATAGAGACATCACACACACTGTGATGCAGGAGCATAGAGACATCACACACTCTGTGATGCAGGAGCATAGAGACATCACACTCTGTGATGCAGGAGCATAGAGACATCACACACACTGTGATGCAAGAGCATAGAGACATCACACACTGTGATGCAGGAGCATAGAGACATCACACACTGTGATGCAGGAGCATAGAGACATCACATACACTGTGATGCAGGAGCATAGAGACATCACACACTCTGTGATGCAGGAGCATAGAGACATCACACACTGTGATGCAGGAGCATAGAGACATCACACACACTGTGATGCAGGAGCATATAGACATCACACACTCTGTGATGCAGGAGCATAGAGACATCACACACTCTGTGATGCAGGAGCATCGAGACATCACACACACTGTGATGCAGGAGCATAGAGACATCACACACTCTGTGATGCAGGAGCATAGAGACATCACACACTCTGTGATGCAGGAGCATAGAGACATCACACACTCTGTGATGCAGGAGCATAGAGACATCACACACTGTGATGCAGGAGCATAGAGACATCACACACTGTGATGCAGGAGCATAGAGACATCACACACACTGTGATGCAGGAGCATAGAGACATCACACACTGTGATGCAGGAGCATAGAGACATCACACACTCTGTGATGCAGGAGCATAGAGACATCACACACTGTGATGCTGGAGCATAGAGACATCACACACTCTGTGATGCAGGAGCATAGAGACATCACACACTGTGATGCAGGAGCATAGAGACATCACACACTCTGTGATGCAGGAGCATAGAGACATCACACACTCTGTGATGCAGGAGCATAGAGACATCACACACTGTGATGCAGGATCATAGAGACATCACACTCTGTGATGCAGGAGCATAGAGACATCACACACTCTGTGATGCAGGAGCATAGAGACATCACACACTGTAATGCAGGAGCATAGAGACATCACACACACTGTGATGCAGGAGCATAGAGACATCACACACTCTGTGATGCAGGAGCATAGAGACATCACACACACTGTGATGCAGGAGCATAGAGACATCACACACTGTGATGCAGGAGCATAGAGACATCACACACTGTGATGCAGGAGCATAGAGACATCACACACTCTGTGATGCAGGAGCATAGAGACATCACACACTGTGATGCAGGAGCATAGAGACATCACACACTGTGATGCAGGAGCATAGAGACATCACACACACTGTTATGCAGGAGCATAGAGACATCACACACACTGTGATGCAGGAACATAGAGACATCACACACTCTGTGATGCAGGAGCATAGAGACATCACACACTCTGTGATGCAGGAGCATAGAGACATCACACACTGTGATGCAGGAGCATAGAGACATCACACACTCTGTGATGCAGGAGCATAGAGACATCACACTCTGTGATGCAGGAGCATAGAGACATCACACACACTGTGATGCAGGATCATAGAGACATCACACACACTGTGATGCAGGAGCATAGAGACATCACACACACTGTGATGCAGGAGCATAGAGACATCACACACTGTGATGCAGGAGCATAGAGACATCACACACTGTGATGCAGGAGCATAGAGACATCACACTCTGTGATGCAGGAGCATAGAGACATCACACACACTGTGATGCAGGAGCATAGAGACATCACACACACTGTGATGCAGGAGCATAGAGACATCACACACTCTGTGATGCAGGAGCATAGAGACATCACACTCTGTGATGCAGGAGCATAGAGACATCACACACACTGTGATGCAGGAGCATAGAGACATCACATACTGTGATGCAGGAGCATAGAGACATCACACTCTCTGGAAACCATCATTAACCATCATTTATGATTTATGTATGTATGTATCATGATGTTGGACATTGCTTACGTATGAACTGTACTGAAAACAAATTCCACCAGCCTGGCTGTGTGGTCATTAAAGAATCTAATCTAATCTAATCTAATTTCATTCAGACCACAGGAATGAGGATGCTCTGTGTGTGTGTGTGTGTGTGTGTGTGTGTGTGTGTGTGTGTGTGTGTGTGTGTGTGTGTGTTGGCCTTATAAATCTGTAGGTATGCTCACTGTAATTGTGTGTTTTAATCCATATGACTCAGTTGGAGTGTTGACAGTGTAACTGTCAGTGGCCTGTCATCACAGCCTTCTCTCCAGGCTCCAGCTCATCCTCTGTTCAACTGAAAATGATCAGTCTCTCTCTGGAGAGGAGGTTTCTGCTTCCTGACTTCTCTCTGGAGAGGAGGTTTCTGCCTCCTGACTTCTCTCTGGAGAGGAGGTTTCTGCTTCCTGACTTCTCTCTGGAGAGGAGGTTTCTGCCTCCTGACTTCTCTCTGGAGAGGAGGTTTCTGCCTCCTGACTTCTCCCTGGAGAGGAGGTTTCTGCTTCCTGACTTCTCTCTGGAGAGGAGGTTTCTGCCTCCTGACTTCTCTCTGGAGAGGAGGTTTCTGCCTCCTGACTTCTCTCTGGAGAGGAGGTTTCTGCTTCCTGACTTCTCTCTGAAGAGGAGGTTTCTGGTTCCTGACTTCTCTCTGGAGAGGAGGTTTCTGCGACTTCTCTCTGGAGAGGAGGTTTCTGCCTCCTGACTT
The DNA here is from genome assembly GCF_964638095.1 of Poromitra crassiceps. Taxonomy (NCBI): domain Eukaryota; kingdom Metazoa; phylum Chordata; class Actinopteri; order Beryciformes; family Melamphaidae; genus Poromitra; species Poromitra crassiceps. The sequence continues at coordinate 61,323,417 of NC_139627.1, forward strand.
CTCTCTGGAGAGGAGGTTTCTGCGACTTCTCTCTGGAGAGGAGGTTTCTGCTTTCTGACTTCTCTCTGGAGAGGAGGTTTCTGCTTCCTGACTTCTCTCTGGAGAGGAGGTTTCTGCCTCCTGACTTCTCTCTGGAGAGGAGGTTTCTGCCTCCTGACTTCTCTCTGGAGAGGAGGTTTCTGCCTCCTGACTTCTCTCTGGAGAGGAGGTTTCTGCTTCCTGACTTCTCTCTGGAGAGGAGGTTTCTGCTTCCTGACTTCTCTCTGGAGAGGAGGTTTCTGCCTCCTGACTTCTCTCTGGAGAGGAGGTTTCTGCCTCCTGACTTCTCTCTCTGGAGAGGAGGTTTCTGCTTCCTGACTTCTCTCTGGAGAGGAGGTTTCTGCCTCCTGACTTCTCTCTGGAGAGGAGGTTTCTGCCTCCTGACTTCTCTCTGGAGAGGAGGTTTCTGCCTCCTGACTTCTCTCTGGAGAGGAGGTTTCTGCCTCCTGACTACTTCCCAGGAATCTGAATGTGATTCCAGATGACCCAATGTCATGCGAGGCTCAAATCATGCAGCGACCACACAACCCACACCTGACAACACTCCCTATTTCTAACTGTTTCTCCCGCTGTGACCCCATCAGGGATGTGTTAGGCCTGTTCAGTAATATGCTACCGGGCCCAGGCCCAGGCCCAGACCCCTGGGACCAGGCCCAGGCCCAGGCTCAGGCCCAGGCCCAGACCCCTGGGACCAGGCCCAGGCCCAGGCCCAGGCCCAGGTCCCTGGGACCAAATGATCCACTACGGCCCCAAAATGTTCCAGAAGTTTATGGACAATGATTGTGCTTTTAGCGTTAATTGAGTGTACCTGCGCTGTAAATCCTGTGATATTGAGACATGGTCCAAAATTAGCACCAGCCGGCAACCAAATCCTAAAATATTCAAGTGGCTGGTAGACACAAAAAAACAAAAAACAATGGAGTGGCTGGTAAATGTGAAAATTCACTAGCCATTTGGCTGGTGGCCAAAAAAAAGTTAATTTTGGAGCCTATATTGAGATACAGGTGAATTAATTTCTTGTTGTGCTGTTGTCTTTGAGTGTTCAGGTGGCTCTGCTTTCAATCCTGTTGAGATGCAGGTGAATGTATGTCTTTTTTTTAGACAATACTTTTTATTTTTATTTTCCAAAATATAAGACATACACAACCATATAACAAATTTTCACAATACAAGACAAACTAGAAACAAATAAAAAACAAAAACAAAAATACATATAAATACATTAGGAGATATAGTGAGGTATAGTATCATCTTCATAGTGCTAGAGTGGAGCGAGTAGAGAGATCATTCAAATCATAGTCATTCAATCAAATGAAATGGAAGGTCATCCATATAGTTAAGAAAGGGCTGCCAGATCTTATAGAAAAGATTGATCTTATTCCTTAATGAGTAGGTGATCTTTTCCAAAGGTAAGCAACTTTTCACTTCTGAGAGCCACATTCCAATTGGCACTGGGAGATCTGACTTCCATTTCATTGCAATACATTTTTTGGCAATGACCAGGAGGATTTCTGTAAGCTTGATAGAATGACTATGTGTAAGGTTAGAGTTTGAGAAATTGCCCAAAAGGCATATCTCAGGATCTGTTAAAAAAGTTACATTATGAATTGTTGATATGACATCACAGACCCCCTGCCAAAAACCTTGTAACTTAATACAATGCCAGGTGGAATGAAGAAAAGTGCCCTCTTCTAGACCACATCTAAAACAGAGGGGTGAGAGATTAGAGTTGAACCCATGTAGTTTAGATGGAGTAAAGTAAATCTGGTGTAAGAAATTGAACTGGATGAGTCTATATCTCGAATTTAAAGTACATGTGACTCCTTCACTACATAGGTCTTCCCATAACTCTGGGTCAATCTCTATATCTAAATCTCTCTCCCATCTGTTCCTGGCTCTTTCAGGTTCAGAGATAACCAGAAAAGGCAACAACATATTATAGACCTCAGAGATGGTTCCCATCATTCTTTGATCACAATGAAAGAGAGTTTCCATGGGTGACATATCTGGTAGTTTCCAGATGAATGTCTTGTTATTATTCCGGACGTGTGTGCGCGGTGAGGGGGGGGGGGGGGGGGGGGGGGTTCTGTGTCCAGGCCATGACGTCATGTCATGACCCGCCTATCTATGTTCCTGATTGCTAATTTCTCTCGTTAATCTAGCGATTTCATAAGGCATTTCTATGTGCATGTTTAGCACCAATCATCCGTTGTGAGCGCACTCCCGCGAGTGCGGATTATTACCACCCGAGCCCCTAGTGGCCAAGTACAAGATCTGCATCGCTGGCAGAGCAGCTGTAGTTTAGCAGCTCCCAGCTCATTATCCAGATCATGCCGTGAGTGGGCAGGTGGTTAAATGGCACTTTACAAACCATTCATGTCCCCGTGCTATTTAATCATTTCATGAATGAACGTAGTTACATGGCTGGATTATTTGAGCCAAATTGGTGAGTAAACAAGTACAAGTTGAATCGTGTCTTTTCCCCCATCTGCCAGTTTGAAAATGCAACAAGAATAGCCTCCTACTGCATTTGGCTATTGGGTGATAAGTGCCCGCTATTAACGTTCACATATTAATTAATCGTTCGCGCAATCACACATATCAATGAATTAAACGAGCAAACTTACGGTTTCCTCAAGTGCTACAGTACAAACGGCTTGAATGGTTTATTTTCCTCCCGACCTGTCTGTCTGTCTGTCTGTCTGTCTGTCTGTCTGTCTGTCTGTCTGTCTGCCTGTCTGTCTGTCTGTCTGTCTGTCTGTCTGTCTGTCTGCCTGCCTGCCTGTCTGTCTGTCTGTCTGTCTGTCTGTCTTGTATGTGAAAATGCAAGAGGTGTTGCATTATATATTCGAGACATATAGCCTAACTTCTGTGGGGAGAAATACATTGAAAACTAGTCAGATCTGACTTGAATGCAAAATCATCAATCATTTAACGTTAGTGCGACCACTATTTTGAGAGGCGGCTTTTGGGCGATGTAATGCAAGCGCTCACTTTTTGGCACATTGTCACCCCACGTTATCGCCTGAATGCGTCAGAATGCATCAGAAACTTCACAGTGAGACAGTGAGACAGCTCAGAAAGTCTCTAGAAGTCGCTAGATGACATCACACACTAATTTGCATTATAAAAAAGAAAGGCCGTTGTAATCATTGACTGTATCATTGTAATATTAAGTGCTGACTAGAAGCAGCTTCACCGTTCTGATGATGTCATAGTAAACACACAATTCATCAACTGAGCATGGAAACGCCCTTGACTGATGTCATGTCCCACAATCATCAAGTTGGCCAGTGTAATCAGTGGTGTCACTTCCCAATTGTGATGTCATCAGTGATTTATGATAGGTTGATGATGTCTGCACCGCGCTTACGACTCACCTGGGTATGCTTTTTTATTTTAAGCTTTCAAAAGCCCCATGTTTCAAGTAGCCAAGTAGTACCACTTCAATTTCAGGGTCCTGACAAACAATATTTCAACATGTAAATGCAAAATATAACAGCATAATAAACAAAGCAAGGGCAATGTACAATTAATATAACTTACTGTTGCATTTTGACACTGGGACAATAAAAATACATCATTGATTGACTTTCAAGAAAATGTTCAAGGATTTGGAGAGAATGTGACTAGTTGCCAATGTCCAGTCCATGTCGCTGTCTTCCCCAATGGATCTGAACTCTCCACTCTCCTTGTCTTCGCTGAGATGCACCTCGGACAAGACGGCCAGACCTCTCCTCCTATCTTCCTCTTCTTCATCCTCCTCACTGATGCCGTCCGTACTCCTCTCTGTTGCCCATGCTAAAGGGCTGCAGGTGACTCTGGCTCTCCATCTCCTCGTAACTGCCATAACTGACATTGCTGTCTTCTTCCATGTGAGGCATGTCAGGCATGTTCCCATCATATGACATGATGCTCTTGTCCTGTTCCATGCCCATGTGGGCCGTCTCTTGATCTCTGCGCGGAGGCGGAGCTCACCTCTCTGTCCGAGTCGCTGCTGCTCTCTGACAGGTGGATGGATGAGAAAGGGTTGTGGTCCTCCTCTTCGCTGGTGTCCTCTGCGTCAGACATGAGCAGGTCCTGGTACAGCACACTGGCCTGGGCCAGGCGGCGGGAGCCTTCATCCTCTCCCTCCTCTTTCTCCTGGTCGTGCAGCTGCAGCTCATCTTCGTCCTCCAGATCACCCTTCTCATCCTCTGTAGGAGCTGGAGTCTTGGGTTTGCCATCATCTTCCTCTTCAAAGCCTTCAATGTCAACATCAGACTCTTCCTCATCAAGTCTTCTGCTGTGGCGACCCTGGGGTGTGTATGGTCCCAGGGTCATGATGCCCAGACTCTCCAGGTCAGCTGCATCCAGAGCAGCCTCTTTAGTGGTGGAGATGCCCTTCTCCAATCGGGTCATGTGCTCATCATACTCTGCCAGGGTCCATTTGCACACATTGACAATAACCAGGGCGGTGTAAGTGTAAGGGCTGTCCAGTCCGTTGTACTTGATACAGTTGGTGTGAATGAGACTGACATCTGACAGGAACACACCACGGTTCTGGTACTTGTGTTTGGAGATGTTCTTGCGGATTTTCTCCAGATCCATGGGGCTAACGATCACCTTGTAATAATCTGGCACAAACTTACTATCGACAGGATGGTGGAACGGTGACGAATCGGGAACCACCATCATTTTCTGCGTCACGATGTTATCCAGGAGGAGTGAGAAGGCAACCTGATCGTCGTCATCCAACAAGGGGTTGAGGGTTTTCTCCAGCTGCACCAGCAGTTCCTCCTTCTCTTTTAGTTTAGCATCGCACAAGTCCAGCATGGACTGTGCTACCTGGGTTATCGGATGCTTTGCTCCGTTGTATGTGGTGCTGTTTTTGACGATGACCTCCACACATTCACGGAACTCCTCCCGAGATGGGTACATCCGCTTGCGTACATTCTCCCTCAGCGTCTGCAGGTCCATGGGCCGAGTGATGATCTTATAGTAGTCCTTCACCACCTTGGCATTGACTGGTGTGTGGAATGGGTACGTATTGGGGTGATCCCACATGTGATTTATGATGCTCTCCAGGACAGAAGACAGGGTCACCATGGGGTCAGTGCGTCTGCGGTGGATGGACTTGTGTGGCCTATTGAGGGAGTGCACAGCACTGCCTACGCGCCTCTTCTTCTTTGGTGGGAGCTGCTGTTTTTGAAACTTGAGCACTAAAGACTTTCTGCGCACCTTATCAGCACTTTCAATGAGCTGCTTGTCCAAGATGATCTTGGTTCCCTCCACCTTGATCAGCTCCTCATTGTCGTTGTGGTTAACTGTATTCTCAAGCTCCACTTCCTGCTCCTCCGTTATGGCGACCGGCAGAGCGTCGGTCTGATAGTACAGCGGGCAGAACTTATTGGTCCTCATGTGTCCAATGGCTCCACATGCTCCACACTTTAGTTTTGCCTTGAGGTCTGGCCCCTCCTTGACCTTCTTCTCTGGCGGGCCCTTGAACTTTTCCTTATTGTTCCACTTCAGCCTCCTCAGCTTCTGAATACGCTGCCGCTTCTTCCTCCTCTTCTCTCCTCTCCTGTGCTGCTCATCGAAGAGGGCAAACTTCTGTATGAACTCGTTGTCCTTGATGGTTCGGATCCTAGTGTAGGCATCGATGACCGAGGCCTTGCGCACCGTCTCACAGCAGACGTACTCCTTCCCGTCCTCGTCTGTGTAGGTGCGGTAGATCTTGAGCCGCCGCCTGGTGTCCGAGGAGTTCAGGCTGGTGACGGATGAGGACGCATTGTCCTTGTGGGAGCTGACGGACAAGGAGCTGGACAAGCCCTTGCGCCGCTCTTTGCATCCCTTGTTGTCGCGGTCGCTCTCCTTGCCCAGCAGCATCCTCTGCAGTTCCTTCCTCTCCTGCTCCTCCCTCTCGCAGAAAAGCTGGGAGCTGGTCTTGTTCTGCAGCATGTTCTCAATGTTCTTTCCCAACTCCTCTAAGTCACTGTCCGCTGAACTGCTGTCTGTGTCTGTGGAGAGCACCTCTGTTGACTCCAACAGCTTGTTCTGCAGGTCAAAGATCCTCTGGCACTCTTCCTTGTAGCGCTCCTGGTGTTCAGCGATAGAGAAACGGGAGCCTCGGGCAAACTTGCTCATGGGTTGCTCACCTGAACGTGCCTGCTCTGTGGACATGGTTCTCACCACATCAATTACCTCCCAACGGGACAGCTTCTTGATCTCTTTCTCTGGAACACCAAACTTGCGCAGCAGATGCTTGGCATTCTTGAGTGAGAGTCTCCTCAGGTCAGCATCTGTCCCGGTCACAGTCTTCTTGGCTGGCTGAGGCTCTCTCTCATCCTTCTGTTGAGTGGGCTTGTTCGGTACTTTGATGTAAGAGAAGCCCTCTCCGCAGCCTGTGGGATCAGCAACACCCGTCACCTCCAACAGACACTTCCCCTTCATGGCAGCGATAAAGGCTCTTGTCGTATTCCAGGGCGCTGTCCAGACCTCGTCGTCAGTCTTCATCTGGAAGTCCTCTTCATTCTCCTCCTCTGGAGCAAAGAAGGATTTGTCACCATATCCAGCATCCTTGAGTCTCTGCTCAGCCACCAGCATGCTGTAGTAGGCGCAGCACTGCTCTGGAGACACCATGGCTCTGATCTCCTCTTCTGTAGGCAACCTGAAGTCAGGCTTCAGCACCCACCAGTTAGAGTCTATCCCTCTTGCATTGTAAAATCCCCCAAAATCTCTTTGCCTGGCCGGTTTCCTGTCTGTACGTTTAAAGTCAGCACAGAGTTTTAGGCGTTTCCGGATGCTGCTCTCTGAGTGCGAGGGAAAAGCTTTCTTTATAGCCTCCATGCGGATTCTGCGGGGCCGATCTTTACTCTTCCAGAACAGCCGGTAAATGAACACCTGTAGGAAGTCTCTGATGTGGGTGTTTGCTCGTTTAGAGTTGGGCCCGGGAACTTCAAACAAGGGGCATTCTTGACCAACCACAAATATGTCGACGAGCTCTCTGATGAAGTAGCCCTGTCGCGTTCGCAGAACCAGGAAGTCTGTCTCTTTCATCTTGTGCAGGTAGATCGGGGCACGGAAAAGGTTGTTCTCAAACACCTGCAGCAGCTGTCCGGGGTGCAGAGAACCTAGGAAAGGTGATGTGTGGCAGTACACGGTCTCTCCATATTTACAGTCTGGTGCTCCAGGATCCTTCCCAGGTTTCCTTTTGTAGTAGTTTTTGATTTTGGTGGCCATGCCAACTTGCATGATGAGAGGGGGGTATTCTTCGCCGTACTCTGCCAGGATCAGATTTCCGTCTTTGCCCGATAGGTCCTGAGCTGTTCGCATGAAGAACATATCTCCTCCACCTGAGGCCTGCTGCTCCTGCTTTCTCATCTTGGCCTTCTTTTTTATATGGTTGAGCAGAGGCTGCGAGGCATGGGGACCAGGCTGAGCCAATGTTCCAAATGAATACTTTTTCAGAGGGGGTCGATGGAACTGGCGCAACTTCATGGGTCCCGTGTGAGTGGGGAAGAAGGGCTGTCGCAGCTCCATGGCTGAGATGGAGTGCTGAATGATGTTGCCACCTAGGGACCATCTCAGGCCCTGCTGTTTGGGATAGTAGTACTCATCGTTGGACAGATTCCAGGGATCCTTCACCTCTGGCTGGGACATGTTCTGCTGGGGCTCGTCTTTTATCACTCCAGTCTTTCCGAGCGGGACCCGTCTCTTCTTCAGTACCAACTCCTTCTTGTTCTCTTTTGATGGGGAGTGGGACGTCCTCTGCTCCTTTTGATCAAACATTTCAAGAAGGATATTCTCATCATTGGGGTCCAGAGTAAGGACAGGTGGGGTGAGCATGTGATCCATTGCCTGGTCATCCCAGATGATGTTGTCCTCCCAGCGTCTGTATACTAGCTCTTCATTGTCGATGGGGAAGATGGAGAACCAGGGAGAGTCATCTTCATCAGAGACTTGATGATCATGGTTGTTTTTGTCCCACTTGGAGCCAGAGATTGAAGAAGCGTTGGGCATGTGTGTGGGTGGCACCAATGAATTACTTCTAGTCAGACCCTGTTGTGCATTATAGGCGTTGGCATTACGGGTCATGCTAGAGGGCAGCCACCCTGCCAGGCTGGCTCGCTGAGTCTTGGTGACCATGTGTTTTACATCCTCCCCATTCCAAATAATATCTTCCTCCCACGGGAGTTGGGTAACCATCAGGAAGAGCTCATGCTCAATGGTTTGTTGGTCCTCACCATCATCATATCCCTCCTTTTGAGCAGTCTCGGGCTTCTCCTGCATCTGAGGCTCCTTGGTTTCCTCTTCTCTCATTTTAAAGCCATAGGTGAAGTTGCTTCCGTCCTCAGCGACTCCTAGCCTGTTGTACCACAGCTGGGCTGGACCGTATCGCCACTCTGCTACCTTGGGTTGAGACTCTGCCTCCTTGTCGCCATCAATGCATGCCTGAGAGAACTTTGATTCCACTGGAGCCATCATGGTTATCTCATCATCAGAGAGACACTGCTCTGAGAGCGGAGGTGGTATGTACTCATGAGTCCATCTAGACTTCTTCTCCTGGCCTTGCTGTGTGGGCTCCCCTTCTGGAGGAAGCATCCCAGGCTGATGTTCCTGATGCTTCCGCTTCTTCTTCCTGCGGGTACTACTCCAAACAGATGGCATGTTCTTTCCAGGGCCGAACAGCCGCAAGAATCTGAGCTCCCTTCCAGGCCTGAACACTGGGAAGAGCTCTGTGACACCCGGCAGCACTTTGTCTTTCTGCATGATGCCGGCCAGAGGGAGGGTGAGGCGGTCCGGGGGGCCTCCAGGCCCAGATCCCGGCCAGGGACGGTTGGGCTCTGACTCATTGTCTGAAGACCTGCTAAAGTCCACATGGTGTGCCATAGCAGATGGGGCGATGATGGAGGGCAGGATGATGCCATTGCCCTCTTCCCCAAAACTTGGGCTCTGAGAAGGTTCATCTTTCTTGCCAGGTGTAGGTAGACTCGGTGATGGGGGAGGAAGCATGAGCTTGGAATCACTATCTTTGCAGTCGGCGTCATAGTCATCCTCATCATCTGTTTTCCTGCTGGGCTGCAGAGTGCCCATGGCCTGACAGTACTTCTTGATCTCATCCTCGGCAACCTCACTGATGTCAGAATAGTCAACCGCATCTTCTGTGCTTTTCACGGAACCTTCTGCAGCTGTGCTAACTGAGTCTCTGTTTTCATCTGGATCGTCATCACTGGCAGTGATGTCTGTGATGAGTGAATCCAGGCCCAGGGAGCCCAAACCAGCCAGGTGCTTCTTGGACCCATTGTCAAGGACACTGTCATCCTCCAGCTGACCATCTTCATTGATGTTTCCGAAGAGGAAGCCAGTCAGAGAGAACGGGCGGTCTTGGTCCTCATCACTGTCAGAGTCTGACATGCTTGACTTCTGTTCAGGTTCAGCACCCCTGGGTTTTATCCACCTTATTATATTTGCTGAAGGCTAAGCAATGTTAGCTGGCAGTTTTAAGTCTGGGCAAAGTTGGCTAGAAGAAGCTAACATCTAAACGTGTGTCACCAGGGTCAGCATTGTTAGCATGTAAGGTTAAAATAGTATCCTTTTATGCAATCTTAATTGACTTGATTAGATAATGTTTTTTTATTTGTGTACTAGCAATAGGGTGTAGACTCTGGAGACAAAGTTCAGTCAGAAACTGAACTTTGGCTCATTTGTGCCTGGCCTCAGCAAGTTTTCTGGCTCTTGAAGCTTGCTTTCTCTCAGCACGAGTTATGACATCACTGATGATGTCACAATGATTTATGACATCACTGATGGTGTCACTGATGATATTAGAATGAAAACGTGACCAAAATCGTGAACAATTGATTTATGACATCGATTGGGCAAAGGAGGTGGGGTCCAGAGGTGAGAGGGATGGGGTTTTACAGAATGTAGGGATGGGGTTTTACAGAATGTAGGGAAACAGTGGATGGATAAATCTAGGAAGAGGCGGTAATGGAACATAAAATATGCCAACTATGATAAACAGAAGATTGATCACATCACTGATGATGTCACTGATGATGTCACAATGAAAGCATGACTAACGGACACCGCAAATTGTGACTAACACTGCGGCACAGAGGGGTAAGACAAAGAGAAGAGGAAGAGACCCAAGAGGTCCAGAACAGTTTGGTCGGGGTGGATTAGAGCCTGAATAACATTTTCCAATCTCACTGATAATATTTTATTGATCATTTTGATGTCTGTGTTGATGAGCAGGGGATCCTTATTAGGTTTGAGCAGAACTGATATAAGTGCTTACTGAATTCATGTGGTGGGATGTTTTGTACATTTCTGTTGTCACCTTAATGAATAGTGGTGATATTGTGTTCCAGAAGTGCTTGTAAAATGTTGTGGGGAAACCATCTTATCCTGGTGCTTTATTGTTTGACATGGCATGAAGTGCTTTGTTGATCCCGCCTCTTCCTCGATTTTCTTGGTCGTTTGAGAAAACACTAACCGCGGAGTGCGCTGACACCCAGAGAGCGCTGAAACGCCAGGTGTGGTGCTGGGAAGAGGAGCGCTCCTAGCTCATCATTACCATTAAGAATGAATTGCAGAAAGGCACTGGCAGCTCAAAATAAAAACTTTCTGTGGACAAGGCCCCTAAAACTGTTCTTCCTGGGAAGAAAGAAGCCTTTTATTTTATTTTGGTTTTCAAATTGGTTTTAAATTCAATTCCAGGAGGCATCCAAATACTCAAAGTCAGCTGTTCAAATCAGTCAAGCAATGCAAACTCTGTATGTATCTCTCTCTCTCTCCCTCTGTCTCTCTCTCTCTCTCTCTGTCTGTCTGTCTCTATCTCTCTGTCTCTCTCACACTCTGTCTCTCTCTGTCTGTCTCTGTCTCCCTCTCTCTCTCTCTCCCTCTGTCTCTCTGTCTGTCTGTCTCTATCCCTCTCTCTGTCTCTCTCTCACACTCTGTCTCTCTGTCTGTCTATCCCTCTCTCTGTCTGTCTCTCTCTCACACTCTGTCTGTCTCTCTCTCACTCTGTCTCTCTCTGTCTGTCTCTATCCCTCACTCTGTCTCTTTCTGTCTGTCTCTATCCCTCTCTCTCTGTCTGTCTCTCTCCCTCTCTCTGTCTGTCTCACTCTGTCTCTCTCCCTCTCTCTGGCTGTCTCTCACTCTGTCTCTCTCCCTCTCTCTGTCTGTCTCTCTCCCTCTCTCTGTCTGTCTCTCTCTCACTCTGTGTCTTTCTCCCTCTCTTTGTCTGTCTCTCTCTCACTCTGTCTCTCTCTCAGGTGCCTCAGTCGTCTCTCAGGTCGTATATCGGCGTGGTTCCTCAGGACACGGTTCTCTTCAACGATACCGTCGGCAACAACATCCGTTACGGCTGCATCACCGCTAGCAACCAGGAGCTGGAGACGGCCGCCATGGCTGCCGACATACACACCAAGATACTGGAGCTGCCTCAGGGTGAGTAAGGATGAGGATAAGGATCAATTTAGAGCAAAATTGTGGGCATGCCCAAGCACATTGGTATTGTCCCCGCTGCGCAAAATGCCCGTGCGCTCGGCGCTAAAGCTTTAAATAGGTGTGGTTATAGCGAGGATTAGGCAGGCCACACTGATTGGTCTGATTAAGAAAAGTAAAGTAAAGTAAAGGTAAAGTCCCACTGATTGTCACACAATGTGTGAAATTTGTTCTCCGCATTTGACCCATCCCCTGGGGGTGAATAATAGTTGATTTCCTCACTGAATAATCTGCTGTTCCACAATTTTAACAGCATAATTTGATGTTCTGGCGTTTGTATTTTAATGAGACATCTTTGCGTAATGACGTGTCCAAGGATTTCCCCTGCACTGCACTGGAGCTGTGCGGAGAATAATGGTGCGCTCAAGCGCAGCGGAGTTTTAGATCTGCTTTTCAGATTTCTAAGCGCAAAGAATTGCGTGCACATCTGGTTTACCATAATGCACACACCCACAGATGATGATGACAATGCTGTTGTGTCCAGGTTATGAGACTGTGGTGGGCGAGCGCGGGCTGAAGCTGAGCGGGGGGGAGAAGCAGAGAGTGGCGATCGCCCGGACCATCCTGAAAGACCCTCGCATCATCCTGCTGGACGAGGTCATTATGTCACTCACATCATTCCCATAAAGCCTTGGGCTTAACTTTCCCCTTTAGCAATCTGAAAAGCATGTGGCTTTGACTGTGAGATATGGTGCTGGCAGGAAGCATCACAACATTGCACGTGGCCTAATTTCAGGAAAAATACATTCAGTATTATTTACATAGACAAAATTAACTATACAAAAAACTACACTACCCAGCATGCTTTTAGCTAGCTGGAATGTTCCATCTCCTGCAAAGGGAACAATAGTGTTCAACAGTGACCGCCCACTTTTTCTCAGCTCCCGTTCCATCAGAGAATCCCCACATTTTCTCCATAGATGTTTTTGAAAAATCCTTATATAAAGTTTTAAGCCTGGAACCTGAATCATAAGTGACCATAAAACATTTTTCACTTGGAGCAAAAACAAAGGTAACCCTTTATTTTTGGTAATAAAAAACACTTTGTGCACATTTATTTCGTCCCAAATCTTATGGAATAGGCAAATAAGACAGAAGTGCTAATAAACAGTAGTTATTACAATTTTCACTGTTGAAGTGCAGACCTGCCGTCTTGGATTTTGAGGTCAGGGCTGGTGAGGTTCCCCCAAGATCGAGAAAATCCCACGGCAGGTGACCTTTGAACTGTGAAATCCCCAGCTCCCAGTACTGGAATGGCCCACAAGCTCCAGTAGCTAGCTGCTGGCTGTCAGCTGGCTGCTGCATTCCTTTGGAGTTCTGCATCGGGACAAAGTCTGTTCTGGAATTTTCTACATCCATACTTGCCAACCCTCCTGTTTTTCTCAGAAGACTCCCGATTTTCAATGCCCTCTCCCAGTTTCCTCCCGGGGTCACAATTCTCCAATATTTACCATGTGAAACGTGGCAGTTTGGTTAAACGTGGCAGTTTGGTTAGGGTCACTACCTTCGTCACTACAAAATGTTTCCACTGCAGATTAACGGTTATTAGCATATATGCAGTGCAGCCTAGGCACGGGTCTCATGTCTGTGGAGCGGGTTGCGATACTGATTGTATTATGTGCGGGTTGCAGACGGTTCTGATTGGTCATATGTCCGGGTTGTGGTACTGATTGGTCATATGTGCGGGTTGCGGACAGTTCTGATTGGTCATATGTCCAGGGTGCAGTACTGACTGGCCATATGTCCGGGTTGCGGTACTGTTTGGTCATATGTCCGGGTTGTGGTACTGATTGGTCATATGTGCGGGTTGCGGACAGTTCTGATTGGTCATATGTCCAGGGTGCAGTACTGACTGGTCATATGTCCGGGTTGCGGTACTGTTTGGTCATATGTCCGGGTTGCGGTACTGTTTGGTCATATGTCCGGGTTGCGGTACTGTTTGGTCATATGTCCGGGTTGCTGTACTGTTTGGTCATATGTCCGGGTTGCGGTACTGACTGTTCATGTTGAGTGATTAAAACTATCTCTCAGAGAAATAATCTGGATAGTGGCACTATCCTGACAGTAGAGGTAAAAACAATAACCCACGATGAAGAAGAACGTTGGACTGCGTCAATAAAATGAGAGAAGAAGCCTGAGCATGGAGCTGGCTGACAGCGGAGGTCTGCAGGCTGCAGCCAGACACTGTTGAAAATAAAGGTGCAAATCGTCTAACAGCTTCTGGTACATAGTGGTTGTGGTACTTTGCAGTTGATGGAAAATCAGGGTAGGCAGTTAGTGGACCACAGGAGGCTTCAGCACTAACCACCTGGCTGTGTTCCTCCACCCCACCAGGCCACCTCCTCCCTGGATACCCAGACTGAGCGCAACATCCAGGCTTCACTGGCCAAAGTCTGTAACAACAGGACCACTATAGTGGTCGCACACAGGTAACGTTACTACTACCACTGTGTGTGTGTGTGTGGGTGTGTGTGAAAATGGTTTTTCCCTCGCCAAGATTTAGCCTAAAGTTTGAGCACTATTTAGCTCCCTTCCTGAGGAGCTAGCATGACATCGTTGGTACCGATGGATTCCGTAGCTTATCTAGTAGTTTCATATGACAGAAAGTTCACTCTGGCTTCAAAAATGTGTTAGCGACAAAACTGCCTCTGAAAGACAGTAAGGAGAGAAGCTACTGCCTCTGAAAGACAGTAAGGGGAGGAGCTACTGCCTCTGAAAGACAGTAAGGGGAGGAGCTACTGCCTCTGAAAGACAGTAAGGGGAGAAATTATCAATTGGGATGTTGGCAGTCTTCAATACAGCAGGATGTTCATTTTGGAACTTGACTTTAGAGTCAAATAGACAATGGCAAAAAACTATGTTTTGGGGTGTGATTGACAGGTCGCCTGTCCAGTGATCAGTTCAGATCAGTGAGCAGTTCGCCAATCACGGACCAATAGCAGGCCGCGCTGCGGCTCTTTTCATCCAAATTTATGTCAGTACTGTGTAGACGGTGTAGATGCCAACCTCTAGGCTTCAAAACGCTAGTCCAAAAACAAATGGGTGAAGTCACGGTAGCTACGTCCATATATTTATAGGCCTGTAAATAGGCCTACGTCTACAGTATGTTTAGTTTAGTTTAGTTTATTAAAGGATCCCCATTAGAAGGACATGGCTGCACCTCTAATCTTCCTGGGGTCCTTATGTGTGCTTCACATAATAGCTACATTTTAAACGTCCATTTTCTCCACTGTCCAAAGTTTTATTTTGTGTCTGGATGTCCGTTCAAAGCTGTGTTTGGTGTCATGTACCAAAAACACTCAATCAATTTTGACACGTTCACTTCCCAGCATCTCTCTGAGCCTTACCAAAAACAGGCTGTTTCTGTCACCGTGGCTTTAAGGCTCATTAATATTAATGACCCCTCTGTTCTGATTGGCTAACTGTTTCAAGAGTGAAACCTGCAGCGGCCTGGTAGCTACAGGTAGGGAAAACTCTCCATAATAAACAATGACATCCGCTCAACCGTTTAAGAAAAAAAAACTTTATTAGTTTATTTCTTACAAAAATGAAAATGAGCGAACCTTTGTGATGCCACAAAGCGAGGGAAGTCAGAATCAGAATCAGCTTTATTGGCCAAGTATGTGCACATACAAGGAAATTGTCTCCGGTTCACAGTCCAAACGGCTCTGTGACGGCTCGTTTAGAGGCTATGTGACGGCTCGTTTAGAGGCTCTGTGACGGCTCGTTTAGAGGCTCTGTGACGGCTCGTTTAGAGGCTCTGTGACGGCTCGTTTAGAGGCTATGTGACGGCTTGTTTAGAGGCTATGTGACGGCTCGTTTAGAGGCTCTGTGACAGCTCGTTTAGAGGCTCTGTGACGGCTCTGTGACGGCTCGTTTAGAGGCTCTGTGACGGCTCGTTTAGAGGCTCTGTGACGGCTCGTTAAGAGCCTCGTTTAGAGGCTCTGTGACGGCTCGTTTAGAGGCTCTGTGACGGCTCGTTTAGAGGCTCTGTGATGGCTCGTTTAGTGGCTCTGTGACGGCTCGTTTAGAGGCTCTGTGACGGCTCGTTTAGAGGCTTTTCTATGGATTGAGTTGGTGATTTGCGTTTTGATACTTTCATACCATGTTTAGACCATCCAACTCCTATCATCACAAGTCGTACAAATACACATATACATTTACACATCAGGAAGAAAAAAATTACATTTGATGGTGGTGTAGATATACAGACTTGAACTAATGAACTAGTGGCTACTGTATGTCACTACAGGATTAGAACAGTGATATTATACAGGAGCTGAAAAAACAAGTCTCCTGATGTGAGTGAAGGAGATGAGAGGAACAGAGAGGCCGGGAGAACAGGATGGGATTACAGCCGACACAAAGAGAGGGATGGAGAGATTAAGGAAGGGAAAGCTGACTGGAGAATATGAGCTGAAGGTGAGATGGACAGATCAACAAAAGAGGAGGAAATAAAGAAACAGATGTCTGATTGTGTGAAGATACCGTCATCTAAACTCTAATGCAGAGGTAGATGATCAGATGATTCATCACTATATTCTCTATCACTAGATTGCATTTTCTGTTCCATGAATAACGTTATATTTACCATTCACATCTGAGATTATAGTTTTACTGGAAATGTTATAAATAAAGAAATAAAAATAGTGGAATATTACTCCATAATTTTCTACTCCATTGGTAAGAATACTAGATAATATTTTATGAGCTTGATGCTGCTACTAAGTGCCTCTTTTTATCCGAATTCTGTGCCGGTGATATTATTTTTTCACAAATGCCAAGATGGCCACCGTGCCTTCTCTGTGTTCTTCCGTGTGTTTCTGACCAGAGGGGCGCTGTGGAGCACTATGATGGCTGGGCGCAAAAGCACAAGACAGAAGGATTGGTATATTAAAGTTGTTCATTAGCTGCATCAAGCTTTCAAACCCCGCCGCTGAGAAGCTGCTCTGGTAGATGGTTTTGAAATGTTTCTGTGACACTTGTAACTACGTGCGCATCGCCGATTTTGACTGCTTGGGGTTTTAGCAGCGCGAGAGTCTACGTCTCATAAGCGACTGTGGACGGGAGATGATCACGTCATATGTCCGAAACAGTTCCGAAAGGGGCTAAACTAATGTCTGCATTTCTGTACTTCTTCTGACAGGCGATGCTCAAACTCGTTCATTTTGCCCTGATTCCATCGGTCAGCTGTTAGTTGGTCAGTTTGCGGAAGGAGGCTACTTCCCTTGTAACAAACCATAGCAACCATTAGCCAATCATAGCCTCGGAATTGACTGTGCCGTTTGCGGAGGGCTCCATGGAGTTTATTTATTTATTGGGATATATAAAGATTTTGAACACAACTCAAAATCTGCACATGCTTTATACTCAAACTAGACTACATAGCTGGTGCAACCCAGTGCACGTATTCTCCCTCTTTCTTTGTCTCCATCTATCAATGGATTGTCACTGATTGTCACACAATGTGTGAAATTTGTTCTCCGCATTTGACCCATCCCCTGGGGGAGCGGTGGCGTGCGTCGCACTCGGGAATCACATGGTGATCTAACCCCCCAATTCCAACCCTTTGATGCTGAGTGCCAAGCAGGGAGGCAAATGGGTCCCATTTTTATAGTCTTTGGTATGACTCGGCCGGGGATCGAACTCACGACCTCCCAGTCTCAGGGCAGACACTCAGACCACAAGGCCACTGAGCTGGTCACAGCACCATGGCCACCGCTCAGGCCATCCAGGAACATTGATCTGAATGAACATCTCAAACTAAAGACGGTGTGCACAGGAATTCAATCTGACATGATTGTTTTCCCCACGTTGTGATGGACTAAATGTCTTCAAATGACTATTCATGCTCTCTATGGACTCTATGGGCTTTCTGCAATTCATCTTCTATGGTAAGGATGCTCTCCCCAGCACCGTGCCTGGCATTTCAGCGCTCTTGGCGGCTAGCCTTCTTGGGTAGCTCTGGGCGCCTCAAGCAGAAAACATTTCAACTCATTCGCTCATCAATTACACTTTTTTCAACCGACCAATCGCAATCGAGGAAGAGGCGGGACTAAATATCGACAAACATGCTGGAGGAGAGGCTCCGGGAGAATGATTCATTGTATCATCTCGTTGGGTTGATGTTAGCTTGCCATTCACCTTGTATGCTAGCAGGCTAATGTTAGCGACTAACTGTCAGAGTCAGCTCCATGCGCTGTGTCTGTGCATGTGGGAATCTCTGGGCATTCATATTTTTTATATCCAAAGCGCTCTGCTGTCTGCTCTGTGGACACGAGGCCTTAATCAACTGGTCTGGGGCAAGATGTATGGAGATGGCTATGATAATTCATAGATATTTTATTTGCTGTAATTACTGTAGGCTATTCTCTGTTGTCTTTTTTTTGTTTTTGTGCTCATTTCGGAGAACAGGTCTCCTGTGGTGTTCTCTCAGTCTGTTTCCCAGATCAAACCTTCAATAAATCTCTTAATCTTTCAATAGCAGCACCATATGGCTCGGCTCCACATCACCAAGTGATCTGCCTGCCCTTGAACAAAAGGAAAGCACACGCACGGACCCACACACACACACACACACACGCATAAGCTCACACACACACACACACACACACACACACACACACACACACACACACACACACACACACACACACACACAGTGTATGTCCTTAGGAAGGGATCTAATAACCATGACCTGCATGGTTATTAGATTGACAGTTTGTTTGCAGTAGCTGGATGTCCTGATTATCTCCGGGATGTAAACACCACGTTCACATGGCACATGGCCTTGAGTGCTCAATTTGGATTTATTGCACAGATCCTTTTTATATATTTTTTTAATGTGGCCAATATCAGATGATTCCAGTATGAACCGGTCACGGTGCTGAACTGACCCGCAGGAGTGGTGTACCTACTGTACACTACTGTACACTACTGTACACTACTGGTGCATGCCTACTGTACACTGAAACAGAGTTCATCAAAAATGTCTGGATGTCAAGGGCTACTTTCAACTACATGTGTCAGCGCTTCTGCATAAGACACTCACGGCAAGACACTCACTATAGGCCACCAATTCGCTCTGGAATGACATCAAAGTCACTTTGAAGTCTGATATTGGCCAGTTGTCTGTTCACACCGAAGTTACATTGCAAAAAATCCGATTCGACTCTGTTTTTTTCCCCACATTTGAAAGTAGCCCAGGTCGTATTTAAGAAACTCACATTCCATGTGACTTGTACTGTTCACACAGTCATGGAAAAGACTGACCTGAGTCACTTAAAGAGAACAAGATCAGATTCGGGGCGGGCCACTTGTACCTGCTGTGTGAACGTAGCCTAAGTTGGCCCATGGCCTACTTATCTACAAAGTTTTGTGGTGTTACGTGAATCCATGTGGAGGTTAAGCGCCTTTTGTGATTGGCCATGGCCATTGCCACGCCCCCTTTTAATCAATCAAGTTAATCAATTGGTCCTTGGCCCATGATCGACCTCTCTGCAAAGTTTTGTGGTGTTACCTGAATCCGTTTGGAAGTTAGGTGCCTTTTTTTGGTTGAACATGCCCATTGCCACACCCCCTTTCAGCCAGTGGCCGTGGCAAGTGAATTATTTCTAAGTTGTCTCATGACCTGCTTTTCTGCCAAACTTATGGATGTGGATGATTTCTGTGTTGGCCTACAAAAATACATCATCCCTGCAGTACTCTATTGCTTCTGTCTGTTTCTGAGGAAACTGATCATTTCATCATCTGATTGGTGTTTACATAATGTCAGCTTGTTACCTGGTCAGCTTACCATCACTCTCTTGTTACGTTGTGATGTTGCAGGTTGTCCACCGTCGTCGGAGCAGATCAGATCCTGGTTCTTCACAATGGACAGATAGCAGAAAGAGGGAGGTAAGGAAGGAGAGAGAGAGAGAAAACTTTTTTTTTTTTTTTTTTTTTTTTTAATTTCCAAACTCATTGGAAATATCTATTAAAACCCTTGTACCCTACTGGTCCATCTGATGGATATTTCTTACATTCACGTGGCGGCCATTTGGACATTTTTGGACTAAATGGTCTGAAATTAAGGCTAGGTATTTTTTTGGGGGTGTTTTACAAAAGTCATCCCTAGAGGGAGACATTCTACCATCCAAAGACCCTGTTTTGAAATTACACCTAAATTTACCATTGGTCCATCAGATGGACCCATTAACTTACATTATAAACACTTTATTGGTGCTCCCAGCAAATTTTCACAAAAGTAATGGATTTTATTTTCTTCTGCTCTCATCCTGGACCAAATACCTTGAAATTTGACCTTGAAAAGAGATTTTGAAGTTGGTTGAAAATTTGGGGGAGTTACATGGTCTCAAAGTCCATTGCATAGTTGTCCCATTGGTTTCAATGTTAATTTTGCACAAAAACAAAAAACAAAATTTACTCCCAGCTAATTTTCCAAAAAATCATTATTTCCTTGATGTTACACATCTCACCTTGACTCAAGGGGTCAAAATTGTAGTTTCTACTGTGTTTGGCTATTTCCCCATATTCCCCCAGTTTTGGCATAGCAATCAATTCCATGCAGTTTACATGCAATGTTCAGAAAATTGATTCCTATGCCAAAGATGGGAAAATATTAGAAAACTGAATTTTACGGTCCACACTACTGATTTGAAGCCTTTAGACCAGGATGGATGCTGGACTAAAGCTAATTTGTGTGTTTTGGGGGAAGTGGCTGGTAGTCCAAAACATGCGCTTTTTTGATTTTTGGCTCAAAATATGAAAAATATGATTTTTACAAAAAAAATATCGTCGCCTTGCTAAACTAATGGCCTAAGTCATATTTTCAAGTTTTTCAGGAGACACAAAAAACTGAACCAAATAGAGAGTATATGATATTCCTTAATCATTTCACACAAAAAGGTTATGAAAATATATGACTATTAACATACAAATAACGCTGTATGTTAAATCATGTTGCATAAGTGGATTAAATGACTTAGGCCAATTTATGAACATGCCGTTGCATCTTAGGCAATTTTAAACCTGACTTAGGCAAAACAATGCACATCTTTTATTCCCACTTCTGTGACCACAAACAGTTTAAAACGCTAGTGGAGCACATAGATAGAGACTCAGGAGACAGAGGGCAGTTTGACTTTCATTTAATAAAGCAAACTCATCTTTACTGGGTCACTCTTAACAAATTGTAATTTAAACTTAAATCCTTCTTAAATCAAACAATGTCAGTTAAATCAAACACTGAGGAGGCATGTGCCTCACTTGTTCCTCCAGCTCTTCTTTGCTGGGTCACTCTTAACAAATTGTAATTTAAACTTAAATCCTTCTTAAATCAAACAAATGTCAATTAAATCAAACACTGAGGAGGCATGTGCCTCTCCTCACTTCTTCCTCCAGCTCTTTGCTAGGTTTTAACTAACCCTTTAACATTTCAAACAATTTCACTGCTCACAAGTATCACAATTTTTTGCAAGTCCAAGTCAAGTCTCAAGTCTTTGAGGGGCAAGTCCAAGTCAAGTCTTTGAGGGGAAAGTCCAAGTCAAGTCTTTGAGGGGCAAGTCCAAGTCAAGTCTCAAGTCCCTATGGATGAGCGTTCTATCCAGCTGCATGTACATGGTCCTTCGAGCCCGGATGGGCCTCAGCAAGTGGGAATGGACCAGAGGAACCAGCAGCCAGTAGGGGGAAGAAGGGCACCTCCATACCTTCAGTTGTGGGGATATCATCCACCATCGCACCCCCCTCCCCCACAACGATACCATCCCCATGTAGTTGGGCCTACACCTGAGCGGCAGCATGGTCAACCTGCACGAGACACCATGGACTATTTGAGACACCTCTTGAGGAGGCTTGATGCGGTAGAGGGATGCTTGTACTCAAGGAAAGCGCTCCCTGTGCCTCACCCAGCCCAGGCGCTCCCTGTGCCTCACCCAGTCCAGGCGCTCCCTGTGCCTCACCCAGCCCAGGCGCTCCCTGTGCCTCACCCAGTCCAGGTGCTCCCTGTGCCTCACCCAGTCCAGGCGCTCCCTGTGCCTCACCCAGCCCAGGCGCTCCCTGTGCCTCACCCAGCCCCCGCACTGCCAGTCCTGGTGCCCTCCGCACTGCCAGTCCCGGTGCTCCCCGCATCGCCAGTCCCGGTGCCCCCCGCACCGCCAGCCCTGGTGGGCCCCCTGGCGCCAGTCCTGGTGCCCCCCACACTGCCAGTCCTGGTGCCCTCCGCATCGCCAGTCCCGGTGCTCCCCGCATCACCAGTCCAGGTGCCTCCCGCACCGCCAGTCCCAGTGCCCCCCGCACTGCCAGTCCCAGTGCCCCCCGCACCGCCAGTCCCGGTGGTCCCCCTGGCTCCAGTCCCAGTGCCCCCCGCACCACCAGTCCCAGTGCCCCCCGCACTGCCAGTCCCGGTGCCTCCTGCACCACCAGTCCCAGTGCCCCCCGCACTGCCAGTTCCGGTGCCCCCTGCACTGCCAGTTCCGGTGCCCCCCGCACCGCCAGTCCCGGTGGCCCCCCTGGCTCCAGTCCTAGTGCCCCCAGCACTGCCAGTCCCAGTGCCCCTCGCACTGCCAGTCCCGGTGCCCCCCGCACCGTCAGTCCTGGTGGCCCCCCCAGCTACAGTCCCGGTGCCCCCTGCACCCCCTGCTCTGGTGGCCCCCGCACCTCCATCTGCTCCCTTGGCGCCCATCCCTCGGCGCCAATCTTCAGTGGCTCCCATCCCTCGGCGCCACCCTCCAGAACAGTCCAGTCGGAGTCGACAATATCTGGGCCGGCCCCCTGAGTATACCTGCCGGCGTCACCAGCATCCAGGTCGGCCTCCGGAAAGGTCCTGTCTGTGGCGTCAGTGTCTGGGACATCATCCGGGGTTGCTCAACCTGTCTGCTCTGCCTCCTGGATGCCCTCCGGACCAGATGGCCCCTTCAGCCCTGCCTCCGGCCGTCTTGGCTCTTTTTCCACCGGCCATGCAGCTTGCCCCATTTCACCCTGCTATGGGGCGGCCATGACAGCCGAACGGTTTGCCTCATTTACTCTCCTTACCTTCAATTCCTCTGCCTCTAGTCACTTTTCTTAGTTCTAAATACACAGGATGTGATGTTAAGATCCAGAGTGCTGGGGACTCTGCATGGCAGGGGCGTCGTCCTCCCTGAGCCGAGCTTGCGCCTGACCGCATACCAAGTTCAGGACTAGGTGGTACAATCCTTGGGTATACCTCGAGAAACTGTGAGACAGATGATGACAATTGGGGGGTTGGGTGGTTGAAGGAGCCAAGGATTTCATCGGGGTCATCAGGTGGGCACCCTCCTTCATCAGTGTTTCATTGATGGAGCCCACGACACCTCCAGAGGGCTCAACAGCATCACCTAGCGTCCCAGGTGTGCTCCCCTCCACTTTAGCCCCTTCCGCCTCTCACTCCCCCAATGACAGCATGCTGCTATTTTGGAGCCCAGGTGTTGTCTCTCCTCTTGATCCAGAGCCACTGACTGGCCCTTTCAGCTGCTCCGGACAGGGCTTTGATAGCTTGGCGTTGGGCCTGGCCTCGGATCCCCATGTCCTTGAGGAGCCTTGTTGTTGACTGGCCGACGAAGCCTCTGCAGCCAACTTCAACTGGGAGAACTTTGGTTTTCCAGCCCCGCTGTTCTGCGTCGGCTGCCAGCTCAGCATGCCTAAGCCTCTTGCGCTCGTAGGCCTGGGCCACAGCATCCTCCCAAGGCACTGTGAGCTCAATGATGTAGACTCTTCGTATTGAAGGGGACCAGAGCACAAGATCAGGTCTGAGGTTGGTCATGGCAATTTCCGCTGGGAAGCAGAGTCTTTGCTCAAGGTCCACGAGGAGCCTCCAGTCTCGTGCCGCACCCAGCTGCCCAGGCTCTGATGTTGGTGTGCGGGTCCTGGGTAGCTTCTCGCCTTCACGGACGAACTGTCTTGAGGAAGCAGGGTGGGAGGACTGCGGAGGAAGGGTATTGACGACCCTCCGTCTGTTCTTCAGCGTAGCTGCTAGACACTTAAGCACCTGATTATGCCGCCAGGTGTATCGGCCTTGTGTCAGGCTTGTCTTGCAGCCAACCAAGATGTGCTTCAGGTTAGCTGGAGATGGGCAGAGGGGGCATGCCGGATCTTCTCCATACCACTGGCTAAGATTCTGGGGAGTTGGTAGGACATCATATGTGGCACGTATGATGAAGCTGGATCGAAATGCTTCCATGTCCCACATCTCCTTCCAAGAGATCTTTCGCTTCTCAACGTCTTCCCAACGCATCCACTGACCCTGCTTTCCTTGCGAGACAGCCATTGCGCATCTTGCAGCCTGCTCTTGCTGGCGCACCTCCTCCACCACGAGACCTCGCCGCTGAACAGGAGTTGCCTTGTACCAGGACAGTTGGGTCTCCCCGAGACCAAGGCCTCCTCTCCCTTTGTTCACGTGGCCCACAATGTCCCGGTGCTTGAGGGCTGATTTGGCCTTATGTGCAGCTGCAGCTGGAGTCCACTTCCTCCCAGTTGCCAGAGTGGGAGCAGTTTTAGCAACATATGGATCGCGGGAATCCGTCAGCATCATCTCCAGTCGTACTTTGGTGGTCTTGTACTGTTCTGTGAGACTGGACAGGGGAAGCTCCAGGATCCCTTTCCCGTAAAGCCCGATGTTGCTGAGGCACCTGGGAACGCCAAGCCATTTCCTGGCGAAAGAGCTGACCAATCTCTCGAGCTTGTCAACCTTGGAGATCGGCACCTCGTAGATGGACAGAGGCCACATCAGTCGAGGTAGGAGACCAAACTGAAGGCACCATAGCTTCAGCCTGCCAGGGAGCATGGTCTTATCAATACTCGCGAGGCCGCTGATGGTGTCCTGCCTGAGCTGCTCCACTTGGTCTTTATCCCTCAGGGTCGCATTGTACCAACGTCCAAGGCTCTTGATTGGTTTCTCTGCCACAGTTGGAATGGGCTCGTCGCCGATGTAGAAGCGTTGGTCTGACAGCTTCCCTCTCACCACTGACAAGCTCCTGGACTTGCTCGGCTTCAGCTTCATCCGGGCCCACTCGATGTTCTCCTGTAACTTCCTCAGCAGCCGCCTTGTGCATGGAAGGGTTGGGGTGAGGATGGTCAAATCATCCATGTATGCCCTGATGGGAGGGAGCCGCAGGCCTGGTTTTAGTTGTACTCCTCCAACCACCCACCGAGATGCACGGATGATGACTTCCATGGCCATGGTGAAGGCTATGGGGGAGATGGTGCATCCTGCCATGATGCCCACTTCCAGGTGTTGCCAAGCTGTGGTGTAATCAGCTGTTGTTAAGCATAGCTGCACGTCCTGGAAGTAGGCCTTGACGAGGGCTGTGATGGAATCTGCGACTCTGAAGTAGCTGAACGAAGTCCAAAGGAGGTTATGTGGAACAGAGCCAAAGGCGTTGGCAAGATCGAGGAAAACGACATGGAGGTCCTTTCTGTCCCTTTTTGCCGCCTGGATTTGATGCCATATCATGCTCGTGTGCTCGACGCACCCGGGAAAGCCTGGAATCCCTGCTTTCTGCACCGATGTGTCGATGAATTGGTTCCTTTGCAGGTAGGTGGTCAGCCTGCAGGCCACAACGCTGAAAAAGATTTTGCCCTCAACGTTCAGGAGACTGATTTGGCGAAACTGGCTGATGTCACTAGAGTCCTTTTCCTTTGGAATCAGGATACCGCCTGCCCTCCGCCAGGCTGTTGGTATTGCCTGTCTCTGCCATATCACCTTCATCAGCCTCCACAGGAAACGCAAAACATCTGGTGCATTCTTATAGAGCCGGTAGGGCACCCCATTGGGCCCAGGGGAGGATGCTGCTCTTGCCCGACGTACTGTTCTTTCAACTTCGCTCCACTTGGGAGGGCTGACGTCTGCCTGATGTTCTGGAGGATTTAATGGTGGCATATCAGGTGGAAGGGTGAACTGTTCGTGTCGACGGCTGTCAGAGTGTGTTGCTTTCAGATGGGCTTCAAGGTCTTTCTTTGATGTCAAGAGTACACCACTTTTCTCCTTCGTGAACTGGGCCTTCACAAACTTGAAAGGGTCTTTGAAGAAGCTAGATCTTGCTTGTTCCTTCTTTCTGCGCCTCTTTCTCAGGTTCTCGGCTCTCCTTAATGCTGATAACCTGATCTGAATTTCTGCCTGCAGCACATCTATGCCGTCTTTCTCCTCCTCTGGGGCTTTCCTCCACTGTTTCTTCAGCAGCCTTCTCTCCTTGACCAGTTGCTCTATTTCCAGCTGTCTCCTGGACTTAGTTGGAATGGATGGTGTTATTCTCCTCTTAGAAAGTCAGGTTGCAAGCACACTCAAAAAATATTAAAAACTCACTGGGTGCAAGGCAAGCACGAATATTGGACAAGAGAAAAGCCAGCACTCCAAATGTCTTTTTTGTTGATTTATTTCCTCCTCAATACACCTGGGCAGCAGCAACGAACGTTTCAGTCAAAGACCTTCCTCAGCGTTGTGCTGTGTCAGGCAAAAAAAGACAGCTATATACAGTCATGCCGGAAGTACAATCAATTAGGAAAATAAAATAAAACATTTTGTAATGTGCCTTGTCCCGAGTAGAGGCAAGGAACTATTTAGTAATACATTGAAAATAATACATTTAGAATAATACATAGAAAAGTTAAAATTACAAGTATTGTAAAAGACCTCCAAACGGAAGTGCTTCACAATAAGGCTCTGTATATAATGAGCATGATTATACCAGAACTTACAACGGGGGCTCTAGTGACAAGCTACTGTAAGAGGTTGGCTAGCCACACATGGAGCAAACAGGCACAGGGGTCCCAATGTTCTCAGCACAATCGCAACCACATACTTAAGAATACACCAATAGAGAACAAGAAAAAAATATTAAAGAAAACAGCTAAGAAGTAGCTCCTCGTTTAGGCCTTTAGGGTGTTCTGTGTGTAGGGCATGAATCCAAAATGCCTCCCTTTGTAGTAAGGCCCTGTCTCTGTCACCGCCCCTCTTTAAGGGACCAACAGACTCAATCCCCTGGAACCTAAGAGAACACACATCGTGTCCAAATGAATTAAAATGTCTGGCTACAGACGACTTTTCCTCTTTATTTCTAATATTGCTTTTATGTTCAGAAATGCGAACCTTAAGTTCTCTCGTGGTTTTCCCCACATAACAAAGGCCACAGGGACATTTCAAAAGATACACCACAAATTTAGTTTTACAGGAAATCCTACTTTTGATCAATAATTTCTTCCCTGAGTGTGGGTGTAAAAAGGTAGCACCCTTAATCATAGCGTTACAGTGAATACAATTGGAACAAGGAAAATTACCATTAGGCAAATTAGATAAAAAATGGAGGGGGGGTGTGTAGCAGTCCGCTTTAACTAGTACATCTCTCAGATTTTTAGCTCGTTTATGAGCAAACAGAGGAGGTTTAACAAAGGCGTGGCCCACCTGGGGGTCACTACGTAATATGTGCCAGTGTTTTAACACACAGGATTTGATGTCATGGGACACCGGAGAGAAGGTTGTGGCGCAAACCATATTAAAGCTCTGGGCAGAGGGGGTTTTGGGCACCAATAAGTCCTCTCTATTCAAGTTTTTAACCCGCTGGAGGCTGTTATCCAGAACACTGTTACTATAACCTTTCGCTCTAAAGCGAGCACACAGTTCAGCAGCTTGTTCATCGAAATCAATATCTCGATTACAAATTCTTCTGACCCTTAAGAGCTGACTATAAGGTAAACCTCTTTTAAGACTGGGAGGATGATAACTAGTAAAGTCTAAAAAACTATTTCTGTCTGTCTTTTTCCTGTAGACCTTGGTCAAGAGGAGATCAGATTTTTTCACACAAACATCCAGAAAGGACACTGAATCAAGGCTATATTCAAGCGAAAATTTTATAGAAGGTAATCTGGAATCAATATATAACTTGAACTCTTCTAATTGGATGAGAGACCCAGTGAAAATAAAGAATACATCATCAATAAAACGGAACCAACACTCAAAAAAGGCACCAAAGGGGTTATTCTGATGAACAAAGTTATCTTCAAATTTGCCCATAAAAAGGTTTGCATAGTTTGGTGAGCACGGGCTCCCCATACTAACCCCCTGGCATTGTAAGTAGTACGCTTTTTCAAACTTAAAGTAGTTTCTGTTCAGAATCAATTTGCACAGGTCCACTAGAAAACCAGTAGGGGGTGTAGGGTTCTGTCTTGTGTCCAAATAGTGTGTAAGAGCTTCCAAACCCTCCGTATGGGGTACATTAGTATACAGACTGTTCACATCCATGGTGCACAAAAAACTGCCTTCAGTGATGTTTTGTATAGAATTCAATTTGTTAAGAAAATCTGTAGTGTCTTTCAGATAAGACGGAAGTAGGTATACCAGTGATTTAATATGTTTATCTAGGTATTGTGAAATCGGTTCTGTAAGAGACTGAGTGCCCGCTACAATGGGCCTGCCAGGTACTGGTTCCACACAACTCTTATGTATTTTAGGAAGAGTGTAAAAAACTGGACGTATAGGATGTTTCTGAAGCATAAATTTATGTTCATCCTGATTAATGAAAGAATTAGTTAATGCAGTGCTCAAAAAAGCCTCTACTTCCTGAAGGAATTTCACAGTAGGGTCCCCCATTAAAGGAGTGTAAAATTCAGATGCCCCAAGTTGTCTCAGAATCTCAGTTCTGTAAGACACAATGTTTTGAATAACTACAGCACCACCTTTGTCCGCATTTCTGATCACAATGGTAGAATCTTTTGACAGTGTGACTAACGAATTACTTTCTTCAAGTTCAATGTTCGAAAAATGTCTCTTTTTATTGTTTGACAGTACCGTTTCCATCGCGTCCTGCTCAACCAACCTACAGAAGGTAGCGACAGAATGGTTCAACACAGGTGGGACAAAAGTACTTTTAGCCCTCAATCCAAACGAGGGTATGGAGGGTGGTGCAGGTACACTGCTGACAGTCTGTGAAGGAGGAGAAAGTGAGTGGGGAGCGCCCTTGTCAAAAAAAGCACGAAGCTTGACATTTCTTAAGAATTTAAACAGTTCTATTCTAGTTTTAAATGGGTCCGCTCTAGTAAAGGGAACAAAAGATAAACCTTTTGAGAGGATGGAGACTTCTTTTGGAGACAGGGGTCTGTTAGACAGGTTGATCACGTTAATCCCTTCTGGTTCCCTCTCCCTCTCCCTCTGTTGGCGCGCGCGGTGGCGCCTGCCGCCCCTCCGGGTGGGACGTCGTCTGTTGCCACTCTCGTTGGATTCCTTCGCTGCATGGGATGTCCTAAAAAAGGCTGTTGTCTACGGCGGGTCGCTCGCTCCTCGTTGCCAGATTCGTCTGTCGACCAGCCGCTGGACGCTGTGTGTTCCCCCCGTCTGCGTTGATGTCTGAAGTGGGAATTAGAACCATCATGGCTCAACCATGGGTAGACACGGTCATTCTTATAATCCAGCGTGTCTCTCCGGTACTTGTTCAGCTTCATGTCTGAAACCTGCTTTTCATAAGTCTCTTTCACAGCTGCACATTCCGTCTCAATATCACGCAGTTGTTGAGTACTGAGTTTGCCCGTCATCTCTTTCTTCAGGTCTGTGATCTCAGTACGGGTCTTTGATAGTTCAGCATCAGCGTGTTTAATGACAAGAAGCATAAGGTCAAACGAGCAATGCTCGTTTGACCTTAATAAGGTCAAACGAGTAATGCTCGTTTGACCTTATGCTTCTTGTCATTAAACACGCTGATGCTGAACTATCAAAGACCCGTACTGAGATCACAGACCTGAAGAAAGAGATGACGGGCAAACTCAGTACTCAACAACTGCGTGATATTGAGACGGAATGTGCAGCTGTGAAAGAGACTTATGAAAAGCAGGTTTCAGACATGAAGCTGAACAAGTACCGGAGAGACACGCTGGATTATAAGAATGACCGTGTCTACCCATGGTTGAGCCATGATGGTTCTAATTCCCACTTCAGACATCAACGCAGACGGGGGGAACACACAGCGTCCAGCGGCTGGTCGACAGACGAATCTGGCAACGAGGAGCGAGCGACCCGCCGTAGACAACAGCCTTTTTTAGGACATCCCATGCAGCGAAGGAATCCAACGAGAGTGGCAACAGACGACGTCCCACCCGGAGGGGCGGCAGGCGCCACCGCGCGCGCCAACAGAGGGAGAGGGAGAGGGAACCAGAAGGGATTAACGTGATCAACCTGTCTAACAGACCCCTGTCTCCAAAAGAAGTCTCCATCCTCTCAAAAGGTTTATCTTTTGTTCCCTTTACTAGAGCGGACCCATTTAAAACTAGAATAGAACTGTTTAAATTCTTAAGAAATGTCAAGCTTCGTGCTTTTTTTGACAAGGGCGCTCCCCACTCACTTTCTCCTCCTTCACAGACTGTCAGCAGTGTACCTGCACCACCCTCCATACCCTCGTTTGGATTGAGGGCTAAAAGTACTTTTGTCCCACCTGTGTTGAACCATTCTGTCGCTACCTTCTGTAGGTTGGTTGAGCAGGACGCGATGGAAACGGTACTGTCAAACAATAAAAAGAGACATTTTTCGAACATTGAACTTGAAGAAAGTAATTCGTTAGTCACACTGTCAAAAGATTCTACCATTGTGATCAGAAATGCGGACAAAGGTGGTGCTGTAGTTATTCAAAACATTGTGTCTTACAGAACTGAGATTCTGAGACAACTTGGGGCATCTGAATTTTACACTCCTTTAATGGGGGACCCTACTGTGAAATTCCTTCAGGAAGTAGAGGCTTTTTTGAGCACTGCATTAACTAATTCTTTCATTAATCAGGATGAACATAAATTTATGCTTCAGAAACATCCTATACGTCCAGTTTTTTACACTCTTCCTAAAATACATAAGAGTTGTGTGGAACCAGTACCTGGCAGGCCCATTGTAGCGGGCACTCAGTCTCTTACAGAACCGATTTCACAATACCTAGATAAACATATTAAATCACTGGTATACCTACTTCCGTCTTATCTGAAAGACACTACAGATTTTCTTAACAAATTGAATTCTATACAAAACATCACTGAAGGCAGTTTTTTGTGCACCATGGATGTGAACAGTCTGTATACTAATGTACCCCATACGGAGGGTTTGGAAGCTCTTACACACTATTTGGACACAAGACAGAACCCTACACCCCCTACTGGTTTTCTAGTGGACCTGTGCAAATTGATTCTGAACAGAAACTACTTTAAGTTTGAAAAAGCGTACTACTTACAATGCCAGGGGGTTAGTATGGGGAGCCCGTGCTCACCAAACTATGCAAACCTTTTTATGGGCAAATTTGAAGATAACTTTGTTCATCAGAATAACCCCTTTGGTGCCTTTTTTGAGTGTTGGTTCCGTTTTATTGATGATGTATTCTTTATTTTCACTGGGTCTCTCATCCAATTAGAAGAGTTCAAGTTATATATTGATTCCAGATTACCTTCTATAAAATTTTCGCTTGAATATAGCCTTGATTCAGTGTCCTTTCTGGATGTTTGTGTGAAAAAATCTGATCTCCTCTTGACCAAGGTCTACAGGAAAAAGACAGACAGAAATAGTTTTTTAGACTTTACTAGTTATCATCCTCCCAGTCTTAAAAGAGGTTTACCTTATAGTCAGCTCTTAAGGGTCAGAAGAATTTGTAATCGAGATATTGATTTCGATGAACAAGCTGCTGAACTGTGTGCTCGCTTTAGAGCGAAAGGTTATAGTAACAGTGTTCTGGATAACAGCCTCCAGCGGGTTAAAAACTTGAATAGAGAGGACTTATTGGTGCCCAAAACCCCCTCTGCCCAGAGCTCTAATATGGTTTGCGCCACAACCTTCTCTCCGGTGTCCCATGACATCAAATCCTGTGTGTTAAAACACTGGCACATATTACGTAGTGACCCCCAGGTGGGCCACGCCTTTGTTAAACCTCCTCTGTTTGCTCATAAACGAGCTAAAAATCTGAGAGATGTACTAGTTAAAGCGGACTGCTACACACCCCCCCTCCATTTTTTATCTAATTTGCCTAATGGTAATTTTCCTTGTTCCAATTGTATTCACTGTAACGCTATGATTAAGGGTGCTACCTTTTTACACCCACACTCAGGGAAGAAATTATTGATCAAAAGTAGGATTTCCTGTAAAACTAAATTTGTGGTGTATCTTTTGAAATGTCCCTGTGGCCTTTGTTATGTGGGGAAAACCACGAGAGAACTTAAGGTTCGCATTTCTGAACATAAAAGCAATATTAGAAATAAAGAGGAAAAGTCGTCTGTAGCCAGACATTTTAATTCATTTGGACACGATGTGTGTTCTCTTAGGTTCCAGGGGATTGAGTCTGTTGGTCCCTTAAAGAGGGGCGGTGACAGAGACAGGGCCTTACTACAAAGGGAGGCATTTTGGATTCATGCCCTACACACAGAACACCCTAAAGGCCTAAACGAGGAGCTACTTCTTAGCTGTTTTCTTTAATATTTTTTTCTTGTTCTCTATTGGTGTATTCTTAAGTATGTGGTTGCGATTGTGCTGAGAACATTGGGACCCCTGTGCCTGTTTGCTCCATGTGTGGCTAGCCAACCTCTTACAGTAGCTTGTCACTAGAGCCCCCGTTGTAAGTTCTGGTATAATCATGCTCATTATATACAGAGCCTTATTGTGAAGCACTTCCGTTTGGAGGTCTTTTACAATACTTGTAATTTTAACTTTTCTATGTATTATTCTAAATGTATTATTTTCAATGTATTACTAAATAGTTCCTTGCCTCTACTCGGGACAAGGCACATTACAAAATGTTTTATTTTATTTTCCTAATTGATTGTACTTCCGGCATGACTGTATATAGCTGTCTTTTTTTGCCTGACACAGCACAACGCTGAGGAAGGTCTTTGACTGAAACGTTCGTTGCTGCTGCCCAGGTGTATTGAGGAGGAAATAAATCAACAAAAAAGACATTTGGAGTGCTGGCTTTTCTCTTGTCCGTTATTCTCCTCTTCTCAGCAACTCCGAAGCGTTCAGATCCGTAGCTGTAGATGAGCTCTCCAAGTGTCTCCAGTTTCCTCATTGCCGTTCCACGTAGTTGTTCTAGCTGCAGGCTGAGGTCTGTGTTGACTGATTCCCACAGTTTTTTCTCACAGGATTTTGGCCAGTTGATGGGTGGCTTCCGCCCCTGGATCTTGGTCTCTGTTGCGTGATGTTGGCTAGGCTCGTGGTGGTCTGCTGTGCTTGACTCCTCCTCTTCCTCTGCTGGGACGGGGGGATTGATGTTCTGCGGGCTGTGGTTTCCTTCCTGCCGCTGAACTTCACTCGCCTGACTCGACGTGCTTCTTAGGAAGTAGCGGTCGATGCGAGGTCCCTGTTCCACTTTCTTCAAGCACCTTTTCCTGCCTTGATGTACTCTCAGGCCTGCAGCGGATGTAACCTTCGCCCAGCCACATGGGCAACTCTGGAGCGTTTTTCCTGGAGTAGGTGTCGAATTCTCTGGTATAGTTCTGATCATCGTACTCGTTGTCTGATTCGTTCCTGGGTCGTTTGCCGTGTTGTCTACCGATGAGTCATCTTCCGCCCCCGCTCTCGCTGACTCTAGGGGTGTTCTCTTCTTTAAACTTTTCGTAGCCGATAGCGGGTGGGACACGTGCATTGCAATGCCGCATCCCTCCTACCACAGGGAGCTAGCCTGTGGCAGGCCCAGTGGGGTCTTTCCCTCCTGTCAGCTGTCTTTCCAAGCCGTCACAAGGTCTTTCCCTAGTTGCCAGCTGATCTTTCTCAGCAGTCACTGGTTGAACCAGATGATCAGTTCTAAATACACAGGATGTGATGTTAAGATCCAGAGTGCTGGGGACTCTGCATGGCAGGGGCGTCGTCCTCCCTGAGCCGAGCTTGCGCCTGACCGCATACCAAGTTCAGGACTAGGTGGTACAATCCTTGGGTATACCTCGAGAAACTGTGAGACAGATGATGACAATTGGGGGGTTGGGTGGTTGAAGGAGCCAAGGATTTCATCGGGGTCATCAGGTGGGCACCCTCCTTCATCAGTGTTTCATTGATGGAGCCCACGACACCTCCAGAGGGCTCAACAGCATCACCTAGCGTCCCAGGTGTGCTCCCCTCCACTTTAGCCCCTTCCGCCTCTCACTCCCCCAATGACAGCATGCTGCTATTTTGGAGCCCAGGTGTTGTCTCTCCTCTTGATCTTGATTGAGTATACATATTCACTAGTGAATATGGGGGCGGCTGTACAAAAGTGACTCTCGGACTCCAATTCCCATAACCCATCACTCCCTCACCTCCAGCCATTTACCCTCCCCTAAGCACACCTGCACCTAATTCTGGACTGACAGTGTGTGCTCCAGACAGCAGTGGAGGAGGCTGCTTTCGTTCTTCCCTATTGATTGCCATGTACAGATGCATTATTTGAAGCCTAAATCATCTGCTTGTATATTTGCATCTGCTTGTACATCTGCATCTGCCTGTACATCTGCCTGTACATCATCATCAAGGGATCTGCTTTAAATAAACACCCTTGGCATATGTTCCTCTGGCCCTCTTCATTCTAATCGGTGTCCCACTTGCTGAGGCTACACCCGTAACCAACCCACTAGCAGTTTGTACATACAAAGAGCTTCATTTATGTTGAAGTATTTCTTTTTCCTTGATGCAGATGCCATTTTAAAAGCTTGTAAAATGGCCTAAGTCGCATTGTCTTGTGACTTAGGCAAAAATAAAATGGCCTAAGTCACAGTTAGATTGATTTAGTCACACAATTGATTTAGGCCATTAGATTATTGAGGTAAAAACAGCATTTTCTTTTCAATTAGGATGTTGGCCGTTTTACCAGAGGTGGGGAGCATCCTGAAGAGCTGACTTAGGCAAAAATATCATTTTCGTAAAAAAGTGACTTAGGCCATTAGTTTAGCAAGGCGACGATATGAAAACCCACTGATGATGTCACAATGTCTGTGAAATCATCAGTAATGTCATCAGTGACATCATTATTGACCAAAATCATATTATGACATCACTGATGATGTCATACTCATAGTGTAGTGATGTCATAGGTATTGTGACATCATTCTAAGATGGATCCTGCCAATCTTTGACACTAGGCGTCTTGCAGTGGTGACTTTTGTAAAACACCCCAACCTGCCCATAATATCAGACCCAAATCCAGTTTGCCTTCATGCGAAGGAAAATAATTAACTTTTTGTGTTTGTATGTGCTTTTTTATTGTACTGTACTTACTGTACACTGGCATTTGAGGGGTTAAAATTCTAATAGGTATGAAATGTTGATATGAGGTATTAGGGATGAAGTTACCAATGAATTATAAACAATAAAAAATTAAAAAAGTTAAATTAATATTTATAAATTAGTACAGTATTACTGTTAAGGTCCATCGGATGGACCAACTGTAAAAAGGTACTTATGAAATCTGTAGGGTACAAGGGAATCTATTATTGTGGAATGCTATTAAGGTTTGAACGTGCAATACAGACACAGATTTAATTGTTTAACTTATTCTCTTCTGATCACTTCCTAAATCAATACTCTGGGTGGGCTGTTTAGGAGGAGGGGAACAGTAAAGTTAGCTTTTAAATAGGACATAAAGACAGTAAAGTTAGCTTTCTGTTTTGCAGTTTTGCTGGCTGCCTCGCCCTCTCGTTTCGCCACGGCTTCTGCCATGTGACGCGTGCTTTGGCCAAAAGAGAAGCGACTTGTCTCTCATTTGCTGTCTCTACACAAGTCTCCTCTTGTCTCTACACAAGTACAATTGGGGAGAAAATGGCAAC
Source organism: Poromitra crassiceps (assembly GCF_964638095.1). NCBI lineage: Eukaryota > Metazoa > Chordata > Actinopteri > Beryciformes > Melamphaidae > Poromitra > Poromitra crassiceps. The sequence goes on from NC_139627.1 coordinate 61,358,700, forward strand.
CCCGAAAAACTTGATAAAATAATAAGAATTGAATTGAATTGTATTGACAGGCAGGAAGATATAGAGACACAGTTACAGGCTATGTGTTGTTTTTGCCCTGGAAACAGGAGAGAGAGAGAGAGAGAGAGGTAGGATTTGCAGGAAACAAATGTTTTAATCCACTGACCACAGTGTCTTGTGTGTGTGCGTGTGCACGTGCACGTGCATGTGTGTGTGAGTGTGTGTGTGTGTGTGTGTGTGTGTGTGTGTGTGTGTGTGAGTGAGTGAGAGAGTGACACCCCTGTTCATCCCTCAGTCCCTGAGGCTAACGGACCACTCCCTCGCTAATTGTCTGTGTGACACACACACAAACACACATGTGTGCACACACACACACACACACACACACACACACACACACTGGAGCTGCCACTGAACTGCTGATGCGTACCGTCCTTTGATATGGGAGATGTGGTGTTCAGACTTCCTCTCTCTCTCACACACACACACACACACGCGCACACACACACACACACACGGAGAGGGCGGGCTTTCAAAATCAGTGACAACATCTCTCTCGCCGAGGTGAAAGATCACACACACACACACACACACACACACACGGGTGGTGGCAGGGAGTGATCTCCTTCAGGGTTTTGGTCCTGTTGAGTCGTCCTCAGACCGAGCAGACATTTTGAATTCTCTCCACGTTCTTCACACTGACCATCACTTTATTCACTAATACACTTTATTCACTTTATTCACTTTATTCACTAATACACTTTATTCACTTTATTCACTAATACACTATTCCACGGTTGCTTACTTGTTACCTCTTTCACCTTGCATGCTGCCATGCATGTCATCCATCTCATCATGCTCTGTCTGAATGGAGCTCCATGCTGGCAAAACCTTCATTGATAGTTGATAAACCTGTATAACCACATCAGCAACCAGGATATTGCATGTTTTGGTGAAGGGGGTTCCTATATGAAGGAAACCCCCGGGAGGCACGAGGAGAACATGCAAACTCCACACAGAAAGGCCCTTTTGATGACCCCACCCGGGCGGTGGGCACTCGAGGACATGCGGACGGGCACGCATTCCTTCAGCGTTCACAGTGTCCCAGGTGGGAATCGAACCCAGGACCTTCGAGCTGTGAGGCGACAGCGCTTACCACTGCACCACTGTACCCCATCCTGCTGTTGTCAGCAGTCACATCATCAATAAATACAAGGGAACCAGTTCTACTGACAGTTCCAGTCCAGTTCCCTGGACACATTATTACAGTGAAAGAACATGTGTGCAGCCTGGACATCAAACTGTACCTTCATATTACTCGCCCAGAGAGATTTCCCATGTCATTTATGATTGTGTTTACATTCCTCACATGGATAATGTTAATGCATCGCAAGCTGCTGACGTCATCAACTCACTAAGACTTTATTATTATTATTATTACTACCAACACTGATCCACGTGATGACTAATTGACGTTGACTCAACTTTATTGATAGAAAAGTTGACTCGAACCCATAATATATATATATATATGTATACACACACACACACACAAACTCTACATTTGTAGATTCTACATTCAGCATGTTTTGTATTCAATCAGTGTTTTTGTCTTGAGAGTGCGTTTGCCCCTGCAGGCATGTGGGGGAAACCCCAAACAGTGCGTTTGCCCCTGCAGGCATGTGGGGGAAACCCCAAACACGAAGGTGATGGGAGTCTATAGTCAATAGACCACGGCAGCACTCACAAGTAGATTCACACAAAGTTTATTCTGCACAGCAGCAACAAGACAAACGTTTCAGCAGTAGGCTGTCCTCAGTGTTAAGAGGGTGTGGCCTCCTATATATAAGGAGGCAGAGCCAGGGCATGCAGCAGCAGGCACAGATTAGCAATTATGCAAATCTATGCAAGATTATAATCATTGTAAAAATACAATATACAAAACAGTACAATACATAACGTGGAGAATGAAAACCTATGAATCAATAACCCGAAGACCGGCTGGGGAAGCAGCCTACACAGAGAAATACATAAAAGAGTACATCTGATAGAAGCAGGTATAACCTGAAATTGCAGCATTCACAATACTCCCCATGGGGGCACTATGTACAGGTAAGACTGGGTGGGTGGAGACCACAGATGGCCCTAAGGTAATAGATGAAATAGAAAATAGACGGTATAGCTACCGACTCGAGTAGGAATACAAAAATAAACAACCAATCAAAAAGTAATAAAGTTAAAAGGTACCAATACTTTACAAATAGGCAATTCAATTATAGAAAACAACTATAAAAAACAAGACAAAAGCAGTTCTTCATTCAAACCCCTAGGGTGTTCAGTTTGTAGGGAATGCTGCGGCAATAAAGTGTCTGGCCACCGGGGATCATTCATCTTTATTGCGAATACTACTTTTATGCTCCGTCATTCAGATCCTTAATTGACGCTTCGTTTTTCCTCAATAATACATTCCACAGCAACACTTCAACGGATAAACTACATGTGTAGACCTACAAGTGATTTTTTCTTGACACTGAGGACAGCCTACGGCTGAAACGTTTGTCTCTGTCTTGTTGCTGCTGTGCAGAATAGACTTTGTGTGAATCTACTTGTGAGTGCTGCCGTGGTCTATTGACTATAGACTCCTATTATCTTCATGTTCTACTGAGCCGGCACCCTAAGGATTTAAAGACAAGAGTTGAGCGCACCATTTCTTGGACTTAATTGGAAACCCCAAACACCCCTGCAGGCATGTGGGGGAAACCCCAAACACCATTCATCTCTTGAGTGACACTGTGATGTAAACACAAGACAGGCTCACTTAACCTCCGGTGTCAGAATACACACACACACACACACACACACACACACACATGATACACAGACAGGAAGAGGCTTCGTCCTGTCCCCAGGCTTCCTGATCCTTCATGTTCCTTCTCTTTAGAGGTTAGGTTCAATTCCCTGTCAGTGGAGCAACGCATCACAAAACACTGATAATATCTGGTCAGCTAACCATCACTATCTGTGTTTACATCAACCCCTTCTCCCAACTCCTCAAATCGACATTTGGTCAGAACCCTTTGGTGTAATTTTTAACACTTTTTACCCCATTTTCCCTTTTTCAACGTGCAGGGTAGTCCAGTAGACTTCTATAGAACTCCCGCAACGTGCAGGGTAGTCCAATATACTTAGAACTCCCACAACGTGCAGGGGAGTCCAATAGACTTCTATAGAACTCCCGCAACGTGCAGGGTAGTCCAATATACTTAGAACTCCCACAACGTGCAGGGGAGTCCAATAGACTTCTATAGAACTCCCGCAACGTGCAGGGTAGTCCAATATACTTAGAACTCCCACAACGTGCAGGGGAGTCCAATAGACTTCTATAGAACTCCCGCAACGTGCAGGGTAGTCCAATTGACTTCTATAGAACTCCCACAACGTGCAGGGTAGTCCAATAGACTTCTATAGAACTCCCCCAACGTGCAGGGTAGTTCAATATACTTCTATAGAACTCCCACAATGTGCAGGGTAGTCCAATTGACTTCTATAGAACTCCCACAACGTGCAGGGTAGTCCAATAGAATTATATAGAACTCCCCCAACGTGCAGGGTAGTCTAATAGACTTCTATAGAACTCCCCCAACGTGCAGGGTAGTCTAATAGACTTCTATAGAACTCCCCCAACGTGCAGGGTAGTTCAATATACTTCTATAGAACTCCCACAATGTGCAGGGTAGTCCAATAGACTTTTATATAACTCTCAAAATGGGCAGGGTAGTCCGATAGACTTCTATAGAACTCCCACAACATGCAGGGTAGTCCATTAGACTTCTATAGAACTCCGACAACATGGAGGGTAGTCCAATAGACTTCTATAGAGCTCCCACAACATGCAGGGTAGTCCAATAGACTTCTATAGAGCTCCCACAACATGCAGGTTAGTCCAATATACTTCTATAGAACTCCCACAACATGCGGGGTAGTCCAATAGACTTCTATAGAACTCCCACAACGTGCGGGGTAGTCCAATAGACTTCTATAGAACTCCCACAACGTGCAGGGTAGTCCAGTAGACTTCTATAGAACTCCCACAACGTGCAGGGTACTCCAATAGACTTCTATAGAACTCCCACAATGTGCAGGGTAGTCCAATATACTTCTATAGAACTCCCACAACATGCAGGGTAGTCCAATAGACTTCTATAGAACTCCCACAATGTGCAGGGTAGTCCAGTATACTTCTATAGAACTCCCACAACGTGCAGGGTAGTTCAATAGACTTATATAGAACTCCCACAATGTGCAGGGTAGTCCAATAGACTTCTATAGAACGCCCACAACGTGCAGGGTAGTCCAATAGACTTTTATATAACTCTCAAAATGGGCAGGGTAGTCCGATAGACTTCTATAGAACTCCCACAACGTGCAGGGTAGTCCATTAGACTTCTATAGAACTCCGACAACATGGAGGGTAGTCCAATAGACTTCTATAGAACTCCCACAACATGCAGGGTAGTCCAATATACTTCTATAGAACTCCCACAACATGTGGGGTAGTCCAATAGACTTCTATAGAACTCCCACAACGTGCAGGGTAGTCCAATAGACTTCTATAGAACTCCCACAACGTGCAGGGTAGTCCAGTAGACTTCTATAGAACTCCCACAACGTGCAGGGTACTCCAATAGACTTCTATAGAACTCCCACAATGTGCAGGGTAGTCCAATAGACTTCTATAGAACTCCCACAACATGCAGGGTAGTCCAATAGACTTCTATAGAACTCCCACAACGTGCAGGTTAATCCAATAGACTTCTCTAGAGAACTCCCACAACAATTTCCCACTTCCCTTGTCATCTGTTACTCACATCTATCTATCTATCTATCTATCTATCTATCTATCTAGACATGATGAGTTGCTGGTCCAGGGAGGCCTGTATGCTGCCATGTGGATGAAACAGCAGAAGACCCTCGAAACACAGACAGATGAACAGACAGAAATACAGACAAATGGAACGACACCAAACTGTCCATCGACTTTATGAACATCTGTTGATTCCAGTTGTGCCCATATAGTACTGTAATCTCATCTGGTGCTGTAATCTCATCTAGTACTGTAATCTCTTCTAGTACTGTAATCTCATCTGGTACTGTAATCTCATCTGGTGCTGTAATCTCGTTTGGTGCTGTAATCTCATTTGGTGCTGTAATCTCGTTTAAAGAGAATTGTCCCATACCACCTGAGGTGTGGGAGGGGCTGTAGCCTATCAGACGGGAGGTGTTGGAGGCTTTGAGACACGAGCCGCAGCACTCTGCCCTCAGTTCTGACTGAGAAGCTGCACATGCTCCTCTACACATCTGACCTCTACCTCAGTGTTCAAGTGAGGCTGAGTCTGGTTGACCTCTACCTCAGTGTTCAAGTGTGGCTGAGTTTGGTTGACCTCTACCTCAGTGTTCAAGTGTGGCTGAGTCTGGTTGACCTCTACCTCAGTGTTAAAGTGTGGCTGAGTCTGGTTGACCTCTACCTCAGTGTTCAAGTGAGGCTGAGTCTGGTTGACCTCTACCTCAGTGTTAAAGTGTGGCTGAGTCTGGTTGACCTCTACCTCAGTGTTCAAGTGTGGCTGAGTCTGGTTGACCTCTACCTCAGTGTTAAAGTGTGGCTGAGTTTGGTTGACCTCTACCTCAGTGTTCAAGTGTGGCTGAGTTTGGTTGACCTCTACCTCAGTGTTCAAGTGTGGCTGAGTTTGGTTGACCTCTACCTCAGTGTTCAAGTGTGGCTGAGTCTGGTTGACCTCTACCTCAGTGTTAAAGTGTGGCTGAGTTTGGTTGACCTCTACCTCAGTGTTAAAGTGTGGCTGAGTCTGGTTGACCTCTACCTCAGTGTTAAAGTGAGGCTGAGTTTGGTTGACCTCTACCTCAGTGTTAAAGTGTGGCTGAGTCTGGTTGACCTCTACCTCAGTGTTCAAGTGTGGCTGAGTCTGGTTGACCTCTACCTCAGTGTTCAAGTGATGCTGAGTTTGGTTGACCTCTACCTCAGTGTTAAAGTGAGGCTGAGTTTGGTTGACCTCTACCTCAGTGTTAAAGTGAGGCTGAGTTTGGTTGACCTCTACCTCAGTGTTCAAGTGTGGCTGAGTCTGGTTGACCTCTACCTCAGTGTTAAAGTGTGGCTGAGTCTGGTTGACCTCTACCTCAGTGTTAAAGTGAGGCTGAGTTTGGTTGACCTCTACCTCAGTGTTAAAGTGTGGCTGAGTCTGGTTGACCTCTACCTCAGTGTTAAAGTGTGGCTGAGTCTGGTTGACCTCTACCTCAGTGTTAAAGTGAGGCTGAGTTTGGTTGACCTCTACCTCAGTGTTCAAGTGTGGCTGAGTCTGGTTGACCTCTACCTCAGTGTTAAAGTGTGGCTGAGTTTGGTTGACCTCTACCTCAGTGTTCAAGTGTGGCTGAGTCTGGTTGACCTCTACCTCAGTGTTAAAGTGAGGCTGAGTTTGGTTGACCTCTACCTCAGTGTTCAAGTGTGGCTGAGTCTGGTTGACCTCTACCTCAGTGTTCAAGTGAGGCTGAGTCTGGTTGACCTCTACCTCAGTGTTCAAGTGAGGCTGAGTCTGGTTGACCTCTACCTCAGTGTTCAAGTGAGGCTGAGTCTGGTTGACCTCTACCTCAGTGTTAAATTGTGGCTGAGTTTGGTTGACCTCTACCTCTGCTACTTTCTCCATTTTCAACAGAGAGTAAAAACATATACCAGCTGTCCCGTAGGCTGCCTCACCAGCAGAGGACTCTTTAGGTGAAGATTCAACCTGAGCCATTGAAGCTAGGCTGTCTTGTTACTGATAAAACGGCTCTGGATGGTTTGAAAGTGCCCGAGTCAAGAGGTCACCACTCAGAGTAACACTATATGAACCGCCTGAGGGGCAGACAGACAGAAAGAGAGAGAACCAGAGAGCCAGATTCGTGTCTTAGCAGCATCAACCACCTCTGCAACATTTAGAGGTCTGAACTAGGGGTGGAGCCGAATCCGGTATTCAGAAAAGCACAAATATGTGAGTTTTTACAAATATTTCATTTATTTCATACAAATATTTATGAAATTCTTTGTTTTTCCTGCCTCTGTCTGCGTGTCATGGATGTGTAAATAGCCTGAGCTCTATGGGTTTGTTTGTGTGGCTGAGTGGTGAGTGCAGTTGTCTCTATTCTGATAGACCAGGGATCAAAACCCACTGTGGGAACCCTCCTTTGCAGTATAGTTTATTGAAGAACATTTATGTTAACACTTTAATATCCTCAAATTAATTAGAAGTGTAATCAAAACTAAACTATTTTTACACCTATTTCCACTTTTATTCAAATACAAATAACTTTGCTTCCTCAACAAACACAGATAAAAGCTAAGTGTGTGCACACATCCTGGATTAGAACCCACAACCTCCCTTTGAAGGCAGCTGACATAGACAGTGAGCCAACCAAGGTCCTGCTACTGATACTGTATTTGTCACTGTATGACTTTTGAAGTGCCTGGCTAATAGGCTATAGGTCAAAATCTGGAAAAGGCCATATTTTAGATTTGGTCAATTTAGAAGTAGTTAAGTAGACTTAGTTAATTACTTAGTTATTTCATCCATAAATATGACATTTCAATCATAAACTTTCCTAAACATAAACAACATTACTGGGTCCAAGAAATGTTCAGTAGACTATGGTGGCACCTTGCCCTAAAGCAAAGAGTACATGTGGAGTGTCACCGGAGGTTTAGCACAGGTTTAAGCAACCACCACCGCCACCACCAAGCTGAATGTAACTGAATGTACCTGAATGCAGCCTGGCTTTCCTGTGAGAGAGAAAACAGAGGTGGGCCAAAATCCCGCTGTAAAAAAAGTTTGACCTGTCTGGTTTCACTTTTTTACAGCGGGCTCTTCCAGGGCCGTAGCTAGCTATGAGGACGGGGAGGTCCGGACCTCCCCTAATATTTCAGCCTGCCAAAAAAAAAAAAAAAAAAAAAATTTTTTTTTTTTTTTTTTTTTTGCAGGCCAGGCCAGGCCACTCACTGAACAGCAGGCCAGGCGCCGCCTACTGGTTTACTAGTGGTTTTATTACTTTATTCAGGTTTAAAGTGGGTGCATCTCATTGTAAAATTGGACTTGGCCCAAATTGGGCTTCAAACGGCCCAAATCAGGCTTCAAACGGCCCAAATCTGGCTTTAAACGACCCAAATAGGGCTTCAAACGGCCCAAATCTGGCTTCAAACGGCCCAAATTGGGCTTCAAACGGCCCAAATTGAGCTTCAAACGCTGAATAATGACATCACAACAGTATAATCCTAATGTTGATTTAAAATGATATATTACTCTAAATATGGCTTAAAAGGGGGGGGAAAAAAACTCAATTTTTTGAAAAAAAATTGAATCCGCCTCCCCTTGCTGGACCTCCCCTATTTCGGAACCCTGGCTACGGCCCTGGGCTCTTCACCAAACTCCTTGATTTCTCTATCTCTCTCTCTCACCTTGTCCATGTCTCTCACCCACAGGAAAGCCAGGCTAAA
>NC_139627.1:61372232-61377232 GCF_964638095.1 Poromitra crassiceps
CAAGGAAGGTGATGACAGGAAGAGGGAAGGAGAGCGAGCACAAATGAGTGGAGAGAGAGAGAGGGATTGGGTCTGAAGTGTTAAAGTGTGTGTGAGGTGTGGCACACACACGCGCGCACACACACACACACACACACACACTAGCCCAAGCATCCGAAGCGATGGGCTCGAAGAGCGGCTGTCCCCTTGCTGAACTCTCTCTCTCTCTCACACACACACACACACACACAGGCTCTTAACACGTTCAGGACACTGCCCTTGGGACGGCCTGTCGCCGCCAAGACTGCAAGTTCAGAGTGAGGACACACACACACACACACCCTAACTTAACACATTCACTGCCAGCCATTTTTCAATACTGTAGTTAGCTTCTGCCAAGGTTTTTTTTTGAGGATTCTGGCTCATCTTTCAAGAGCCGAGGATTCGTTTCTGTTAGGATTTTGTGAACACACAATATCTCAAAAGAACTAATAGAATGTGTGCTTTCTCTGTCTAAAAGAGTTAGTTTGTAGAGTTAGTAGTTATGGAAGCATTAGCAGTTGAATACAGCATGGTTTCAGCGTCAGAAAATTTATTCTGAGATAAACGGCTTTTTGTGAAATTCGATAGAACAGTCACTTTAACCATTCATTTTTGGCATCAGTAAGACGTCAGACATCTAAACAATAGTTTTGAACAGTAATTTCCTCCATAACAGCAGGAAAAACCTCTCTGCTTCAAACTCCTCCCTCCGTGGGCGTTCTCCTCCGCCCTCCTTGGCTCTGCAGCGGGTCTGTCACAAACGAGTTGCTGCTGCCTGGCTGCTGCCTGGCAGTCTGGATGGGGCTCGCTGGATGGGGCTCGCTCGTTTCTTGGCATTTCGGTTGAGAGCTCTGATGAAGTTCTTGCGATTCTGCGCTTATTTATGCTGCGTGTTTCAAAGTGTGCACCCAGTCTATTCTTGGAACCCCCCACCGTTGCCACCGCTGTGCGTCAGTGCGAAAGCGAAAGCGTTTTCGACATCCATTTTACAGTATGAGAACGGCTTCCTCGCGCTTTTCCCTGCAGTTTTGGCTCGCCTCTTCCTACTCTGGAGAGACATGTCGCCACTCAGTGGGTCGGTAAAATAGATTATACACATTCAATACCTCCAATATTTGTATAAAAGACGTAAAAGGGTTGGATCCACGTCCCACCGTCAATTTTTTTTTTTTTTTTTTTAAGCCGAGATATCTCGTCTTTGGCAGTCAACCGTTGGATTCTGTAAGCCGAGATATCTCGTCAATGGCAGTGAACGTGTTAACACATATACAAGCAATATGTTTGTGTGTGTGTGTCTGTCTGTCTGTCTCTCCCAGTCCGTCTCTCGCTCTCTCTCATACCCTTTATATTGCATTAAAATGTGTCTCATATCCAGATTGTATCTAGATATGATTTAACTTCATTACATTTACACCTGGTCTCCAGTGTCCACATTGAGATCGGATTGATATCTGATCACTGTCCAGCTCAAACAACTCAACCAAACGTCACATCCTCCCCTGGTTTGTCCGTGCCAGAGGACTGACTTTTGTACATATTATTTTCCAGGTGAGTCAAGTGTCACCAAGCATCTACATGTAGGCTACAGTATCCACATATGGAGCTACGCTAACCAAACCACTATTTTTGTTCTTTGTTGCCAATGTGTTTTTATGGTCAGCTAACATTAGCTGAATAACCGCTTTAGCTACAGTAGGCTAACATTAGCGCACTACTGCGGCTAGCGAACGAGTGCTATCAGAAGAACGTCATTCCATGCCGTCTTAAAGACGGCATGGAATGACATTTCAGGGTCTGTGATGATGTATCCGAGTGAAAACAAGCATTGCTTTGACTGAAACAGGGTTGAGAGGCGGGGCATGGCGTGTGGATGATTTGATTTGACGGTTCTGGGGACTGGAGTTGACATTGGCCAATCCTGCCGCTTGAATCTGTGAATCCCACTCGGTGAAATCGATGGATATCCCACCGGACTTGGAGGGCAGAACGAGCTGGCACTGCTCCGCACATCAGTCTGCACCGCAAAATAATGTATTTTACCAGACAAATCTGAAACCTACCGGTCACGTTTCAGTCAATAGACCCTCCCCCATCTTGGACCAGGATAGGGAGGGATTTGCGCGAGCTCCCCAGATAGGACCGATTGTCTGCCTCCGGACAGACTGCAGTTTCCAAGCCGAGGCAGAGAGTGCCGCCTGCCGGCTTGAAGTGTCCGAGGGGCCGGGGTAAGAGCCAGTTACGTTCACGTTATTCCTGGAATGCGAGTTTAACGAGGCAGTTACATGTCTTTGCATTGTACATTAAATGAAAACATTAGCGTTTGTTTTATTTTGTATGTTACATACTTATTGGCAGTATATTAACATTTATGGGCTAGAGAATTATGCACAGGTTGCAGGCACTAGGCAGCCATCTTGCCCGCTCAGAATGTTCTCCTCGAAATGAAAATTGATCGACAGCCGTCATGTTGTGCTATGATTGGTTGAAATTGGGTAGAAATGTGATAGTTCTGACTGACGTCAGCATACTGTAGATTACAGTTATGAATGAAATCCTCACAAATGATCTGAAAAAGTGTGGAAAAACGAAATAAATTGGATTTTTGTGATTTTTTTTGGCGTACATTATTAAATAGGTGCACTGAATAGTCAGGGATGTGATCTAAAACAGAAAAAAAGTATTTTTTCATTTCAGCTCGACTTTAAGCTACCATCACATCAGCAGCAGACTGTCACCATGGTAACGTCACATCAGCAGCAGACTGTCACCATGGTAACGTCACATCAGCAGCAGACTGTCACCATGGTAAGGCAGTAGGGGTGTCACGATACACTCAGTTCACGATACGATACGTATCACGATACTGGGTTCACGATAACGATACGATACGATACGATTTTAACAATATTTTTTTAAACTTGAATAATGACAATATATGACTGGAAAAGTAGTATTTTATTTGAAATGCACAAATACAAAACATGCTGTTGTGGGAAATTGTTATTACAATAACAACTAGAAAAAACATGAGATTGGAGATGAGGCTTATCTTGAAATGGAATGAGTTACACCGTCACTTAGATTTACTTTGAACTAAAATGTTTCTCAGCAGTATAAATTCTCATTATGCATCTTCAGTTTTTCTTCAAACTCAAACAACAAGACTTTTCTTAATCTATTTTTTATGCATCTTCAGTTTTTCCTGTCAAGTAATAAACAGTTTTGCCAGAAACTCAATTGAATGGTTTCTCTCCTGTATAATTTCTCATGTGTCTCTTCAGAGACTTGTTCAACTGAACTACTTTCCACACATTGAACTTCAACAAACAAAGACGTTTCTTAGTCTATTTTTTTTTTTTTTTTTTTTTTTTTTTTTTTGCGATATGAGATTTCATCTCAACGATACATATCGTGACGTTTTACTATCGCGAAATTTCGTGGGACGATATATTGTGACACCCCTATAAGGCAGTGACGTTTTTACATATTTCCCCCGACGTAGTTGTTGTACGTGGATTGTGAACGCAATAGTGTTTACACTTGTTTTCAATGTGGTGGTCAGAATGTGTCCCTGACCACCTCCGGAGGTGGTTTGGCCGATCGGCTCACAATCCATCCTCAGTGTGTCTTAGGTGCGTTTACACCTGTACTTTCATGTGGTCATGTTTGCAATCTGACCAACATTTTGGGAGATTTGCCTATTTGTCATTTGTCATTCACGGTAGTAAGACGAGAAGGTCACTTCACTGTGCATGTATTCTGTGTGACCCGCCCCTCCCGCTAGTTAGCTTAGCACAGGGGTTCCCAAACTTTTCTGTCCAAGTACCACTACGTATCAACCCACATGTTCAGGGACCACTTCCACTGTGTATACCAACCGCCCCCCCCCCCCTGATTTAACCATGCAATAGCAGCAGAAAGGCTAAATGACTACCGTATATAAGGCTACTAGCTGGTTCAAAATGGACACACACACACACACCTGCCAACATTAGGCTGTGAAAAAGAGGACCCCTTTGAAAATTTCCCTCTCCAAAATCTTGCCTAAATTTGGAGTGTTATTTAGCTACCTTCCCGACAAGCTATGACAATGGTGTCATTCCTAAGGTCTTCTAGTTTCGTATGATACCAGAAACTTCACTCTGGCTTTAAAACTGAGCCTGTTGCAGCCTCTGAAAGTAAATGTTCAAAATTGTGATATTTCCCAAATATCACAATATTTCCGAAAATCGGCCCAATCCGGCTACTCCTCAGGCCAGGGTATATGTAATATGTCTGTTGTCTGTAAAAAAAAAAATCTCTGGTAGACCACCAGCTGGGGACCCGCGGACCACAGTTTTGGAACCAATAGCTTAGCACAATAAATGGTAGCCATTGGTACTGGCTAGCTTACCCCCGTTAAGTCACCAAATACACATTCCAACAGAAATGCTCTTACGTACATGTTGTACATTATGAAATACAAGCTCTTACGTACATGTTGTACATTATGAAATACAAGCTCTTACGTACATGTTGTACATTATGAAATACTGCAAAAGGATCATGCAAATTATGCAATGGGCCTTTTTTAAGGGTTAAACATAGGTGCAACCAAAACATTCATTCGAAAATTACAATGTCTCGAATTCGTGCATTATGAATTTTTTTAACGAGGTGTGTACACTTGTCCCAACATGTACAGAAGAGCATTTTGGAGCTGTTGGAATGGGTATTGGTGACTTGACAGTGGTAGGCTAGCCCGTACCAATGCCTAGCATTCACTGATCTACAGTATTCTTCCACTACACGCACATGAGAAGAGAAGGGGGTTTATATTCTTGTTTTACTATCAGGAAGATGGCAAATAAGTGAATCTCCCAAAATTATTCGCCTTTAATGCAAGGTGTAAAGGGTCTCTCTCTCTGTCTGTCTGTCTGTCTGTCTGTCTGTCTGTCCGTCTCTCTCTCTGTCTCTCTGTCTGTCTGTCTGTCTGTCTG
>NC_139627.1:61389732-61432411 GCF_964638095.1 Poromitra crassiceps
TAGATAGTCTAGCAGTGTTCACACAGATTATATAGTCTAGCAGTGTTCACACAGATTAGATAGTGTAACAGTGTTCACACAGATTAGATAGTCTAGCAGTGTTCACACAGATTAGATAATCTAGCAGTGTTCACACAGATTAGATAGTCTAGCAGTGTTCACACAGATTAGATAATCTAGCAGTGTTCACACAGATTAGATAATCTAGCAGTGTTCACACAGATTAGATAGTCTAGCAGTGATCACACAGATTAGATAGTCTAGCAGTGTTCACACAGATTAGATAGTCTAGCAGTGATCACACAGATTATATAGTCTAGCAGTGATCACACAGATTATATAGTCTAGCAGTGTTCACACAGATTATATAGTCTAGCAGTGTTCACACAGATTATATAGTCTAGCAGTGATCACACAGATTATATAGTCTAGCAGTGTTCACACATTAGATAATCTAGCAGTGTTCACACAGATTAGATAATCTAGCAGTGATCACACAGATTATATAGTCTAGCAGTGTTCACACAGATTATATAGTCTAGCAGTGTTCACACAGATTATATAGTCTAGCAGTGATCACACAGATTATATAGTCTAGCAGTGATCACACAGATTATATAGTCTAGCAGTGATCACACAGATTATATAGTCTAGCAGTGTTCACACAGATTAGATAGTCTAGCAGTGTTCACACAGATTATATAGTCTAGCAGTGTTCACACAGATTAGATAGTGTAACAGTGTTCACACAGATTATATAGTCTAGCAGTGATCACACAGATTATATAGTCTAGCAGTGTTCACACAGATTATATAGTCTAGCAGTGTTCACACAGATTAGATAGTGTAACAGTGTTCACACAGATTATATAGTCTAGCAGTGATCACACAGATTATATAGTCTAGCAGTGTTCACACAGAACACTGCTGAGAGATTAGATAGTCTAGCAGTGTTCACACAGATTAGATAGTCTAGCAGTGTTCACACAGATTAGATAATCTAGCAGTGTTCACACAGATTAGATAATCTAGCAGTGTTCACACAGATTAGATAATCTAGCAGTGTTCACACAGATTAGATAGTCTAGCAGTGATCACACAGATTAGATAGTCTAGCAGTGTTCACACAGATTAGATAGTCTAGCAGTGTTCACACAGATTAGATAGTCTAGCAGTGTTCACACAGATTATATAGTCTAGCAGTGTTCACACAGATTAGATAGTGTAACAGTGTTCACACAGATTAGATAGTCTAGCAGTGTTCACACAGATTAGATAATCTAGCAGTGTTCACACAGATTAGATAGTCTAGCAGTGTTCACACAGATTAGATAATCTAGCAGTGTTCACACAGATTAGATAATCTAGCAGTGTTCACACAGATTAGATAGTCTAGCAGTGATCACACAGATTAGATAGTCTAGCAGTGTTCACACAGATTAGATAGTCTAGCAGTGTTCACACAGATTATATAGCCTAGCAGTGTTCACACAGATTAGATAGTCTAGCAGTGTTCACACAGATTATATAGTCTAGCAGTGTTCACACAGATTAGATAGTGTAACAGTGTTCACACAGATTAGATAGTCTAGCAGTGTTCACACAGATTAGATAATCTAGCAGTGTTCACACAGATTAGATAGTCTAGCAGTGTTCACACAGATTAGATAGTCTAGCAGTGTTCACACAGATTATATAGTCTAGCAGTGATCACACAGATTAGATAGTCTAGCAGTGTTCACACAGATTAGATAGATTAGCAGTGTTCACACAGATTTGAGATTCAGTCACTGTTTAAGCAACTCAAAACAAGGAATATAAGTAGGCAGTTCAATTGATGAACAGAACTGTAATTGTCCAGAGTAAAAAAAAAAAAAAGTCAGGAAAGATCACCACAGACCTATCTCACCCCGGACATGATCTGTTCCAACCCCTCCCCTCTGGCAGGCACAGTGCACTGTACGCCAAAACAACTAGACACAAAAACTGTTTCTACCCACAGGCCATCGCTCTGATCAACACTTACAAATGTTTAATTATCCTTTGTTATTCTTGTTTGTTTTAGCCTTAAAGGACGGCTTTACCGATAATCAACCCACTTTGTATCATATAATCTCGGTAATATAAGCACATGGGCAGTGTTTACCTTCGCCCTCTGTTTACCTCATGGAGAAAGATCCTCCTGCAGAAACTCCACCCCTGCCAGCTGCAAGTCATTAAAGCTCGTTAGGATGTGTGCATACTTTAAAAATGAAAATAAACAATAACAGCCGCCCTCGGAGCAGATTCTGCCTCTCGAGCAGAACTTCCGCAGCTCCGTTGTGACGCTTTGCCAGAGAAGAAAATGGGAGCTCTCTGTGAGCAAAACACAGAGAGAAGGTAAACACTGCCCATGTGCTTATATTACCCAGATAATTAATGATACAAAGTGGGTTGATTATCGGTAAAGCCATCCTTTAACATACATTTTTCTTTTGTGTGTGAGTACATTAAGAGCTAAGCTAACCAGAGCCAATTTCCTTCTATGTGCACATACAGTACTTGGCCAATAAAGCTGATTCTGATTCTGATACTAAATTAATTGAGGGTTTCAGCAATAAAATAGTAAAAATATTGAGAGTGTATGAATAGGCTACTGGTGTTAATTGATATGATAAGGACATGAGAGTTGAATACTGGTGTTAATTGATATGATAAGGACATGAGAGTGTATGAATACTGGTGTTAATTGATATGAAAGGGCCTCTCACCCAGGTAGAGTCCGTCCAGGTGGGAGCATCTCTTCTTGGTCACATTCAGGTCGATGTAGAAGAGGAGCAGCGGGTGTCCGAAGTTCTCTGCAGGGCTGGGGTCCAAAACCAGCACCGCGTCATGGGCCATGGAGCCGGGGAACAGGTCCAGTACAGGGCCGGACCCTCGGGGAGCGCTGCCTGCTGCCCCGCCCGGGGGTGGGGAGGAGTCTGGCAGGATGGCCAGGACTTTATCTGAGTTACCTGCTGTTAAGAAGAACATCCTGGTTAGTTGCATTTTAGAGGAATACTATAGAAATTCCACTATAGAATGAGGAAAACAGTCTGTCTCTCTGCCTGTCTGTCCGCCTGTCTGTCTGCCTGCCTGCCTGCCTGTCTGTCTGTCTGTCCATCTGTCTGTCTGTCTGTCTGTCTGTCTGTCTGTGCATCTGCATCCATCCTTCTCCTCAACAGGTTGGCCAATCGGTCTGAAAATGCACATGGACATTGAGCATTATAGGCAGGGACTAACCAAGCTGATTTCCCCATTTTCCTAAATGTTTTTCTTTGGCTAGTCTGCGCGGTGTTGTTGTGGCACGCGCATCCCGTCATCTGGTGTTACACTCCTCACCAGTCTCTCCTTGTCTATTTCCTCTAGTCTAGTCAGCAAATGATCCAAGGTGATGAAAAGCCAAACAGCCCAGAAACATCCCATAATACACATAAGGGCCCATGCTCTCACCGGGCTGGTTAGGGTTAGGGTTAGGGTCATGCTCTCACCGGGCTGGTTAGGGTTAGGGTTAGGGTCATGCTCTCACCGGGCTGGTTAGGGTTAGGGTTAGGGTCATGCTCTCACCGGGCTGGGAGGCGTACACGGCCACAGCAGACAGCGGCAGGCGGGCGAGCCTCCGGCACTCGGCTTGGGACAGCGAGGAGAGGCGGAGGCACCGGTCCAGCTGCTCCCTCTGCAGCGCCTGGAGCCCGGAGCCCACCCAGCGCTCCAGACGGCCCCCGCCCCAGGCCCCCACACGCCCCCAGCACCACACCAGGAGAAGGAGGAGAGGAGAGAGAGGTGCCGGGAGCTGCATCTTCACTCCGCTGCTGGGCTCCAACCAGGGGTCCTCCAAGTCCTTGAAAGTTTGTGAACTTGACCAAAAAAAATTAAATTAATAACCAAAGAAACCAAAGCTTTGAAAGTTTTTGAAAATAGACATTGAAAGTTATTGAAAGTGCTTGAATATATAAATGTATGCAAGAATAGAAATTTGAAGCCCCAATCAGTAAGATTTTTGACATTTTTTACTGAAATATAACAGCTTTTTAGTCACAGGACATGGTAGATTGACTTTTAATAGGGAGACCCTCGTCTTTATTTATCCCACACCGCCCTCCATTGGCCAGCACTGGGACTAAGCAGTTTGTCTGTCACGTCCCGTAGCAAGAAAAAAGAAAAAAGAAAAGCATGCGCTGTACAGCGGAAGCGCTGTGTTCATGAAAACGAGGAAGTAACTCGATTCGGATTGGCTACGAAAATGATGTTTCACGGAACTATGGATTATTATTTCATCACGTGGTGAGTACCCGATGTCACAACATGTACATAGAGCTTTCTGGCGCTGTGTTTTGTTGACTTTGAACGGCGATATCATTATCGATACTAATGCATGCAGAGGGCGCAGTTGGAAACTTACTGAATGGGGCTTTAAGTTCAGATATTTTTTTCTAAAGTTTTTCTTTACTTGACGAAGAGTTACTTAGCTTATCAACTCGTAACTAAGTATCTGTCTCTATCGCCCAACTTATACACAATATTGTTTTTATTATACACAATATTGTTTTTATTATACACAATATTGTTTTTATTATACACAATTTTGTTTTCTTGTGTTAGAGAAGGCAAGAGACCACACTCTGCCATCACTGTAACACAGCACATTTCAAGTCATCACTGTAACACAGCACAGTTCAAGTCATCACTGTAACACAGCACAGTTAAAGTCATCACTGTAACACAGCACAGTTAAAGTCATCACTGTAACACAGCACAGTTCAAGTCATCACTGTAACACAGCACAGTTAAAGTCATCACTGTAACACAGCACAGTTCAAGTCATCACTGTAACAGCACAGTTAAAGTCATCACTGTAACAGCACAGTTAAAGTCATCACTGTAACAGCACAGTTAAAGTCATCACTGTAACACAGCACAGTTCAAGTCATCACTGTAACAGCACAGTTAAAGTCATCACTGTAACACAGCACAGTTAAAGTCATCACTGTAACAGCACAGTTAAAGTCATCACTGTAACACAGCACAGTTCAAGTCATCACTGTAACAGCACAGTTAAAGTCATCACTGTAACAGCACAGTTAAAGTCATCACTGTAACAGCACAGTTAAAGTCATCACTGTAACACAGCACAGTTCAAGTCGTCACTGTAACAGCACAGTTAAAGTCATCACTGTAACACAGCACAGTTCAAGTCATCACTGTAACACAGCACAGTTAAGGAGAGTAAAGCTGCAATTTCTTATTATAAAAAGTCTCCGTGTTGTAACAGTAATTAAACTTGGTCGGTGTCTCAAACTAGACATTTAGGTCATTATTGCAAAAGAGATATTCTCAATAACCTACCTGCAAAGAGAATGAATGAATTTTGTCCTTGAGGTCCTTGAATTTGAAGCAATTAGGCCTGGAAAGTCGTTGGAAAGTCCTTGAATTTGGTGTGTAAGTTTTGGGAATGCTTCTTTCTCCTTTTCTGCTTTATTGCTTTTCTGGATTTAAGACGTAACGATTTATCAAAATGTTTCCATCACAGCAAATCCTGACTCTCTGGTTATTTTTGAGCAGATGACTGTTCTCTGGTTTTGAGACGGGACAATCGACACGAATGTCCCACCACGAGATAGATAGATAGATAGATAGATAGATAGATAGATAGATAGATAGATAGCTAGATAGATAGATAGATAGATAGATAGATAGCCAATTTACTGTCTTCTGCTTGTTTTGATCATCCCTCTTTCTTCTTTATTCCAACTGTTCTCTGTATTTAAGACGGGATGATTGATTCAAACCTTCCAAACAGCAGATTGTCTCAGTTCGACTTTTCCCTCCTTCTTTCTCCTTTTCTTCTTTATCCCTCCTTTTCTCCAGATGTCAGGTCGAGGCAGCGGTCCCAAAACAGGATAAACAGAACAAATTCACACTCATTGACTGACCCGTTCCTCCTCTTCTTTGTATAGTAACCCTGTAAGAGACAAAAAAATACATAAATCATATCTTTCCTATTGATTGTTTGTCATTATTTCACCCCATTTTTATGCTTTTCTTCTTGTCAAAGATTTCAAAACAGCAGTAACACCAAATCAAAATGTGATCAAACAGTCTGAATGAGTGAAATAAAGGTGACACTAATACAATAAGTAATGGTTAGTTAATGCTTAATAATGCTTAATACACATTAACTAACCCTTAGTTAATGCTTAATCCTAACCCTACCCATTAACTAACCCACTATTAAATCATGTATAAATGAAAACTTCGTTAACATGAACATATTAGTAAATTAATAGACACATTAAAGGTTAGTTGATGATTATTAAGTATTAACTAGCCCTTAATTAATGTACCCTTATTGTAAAGTGTTACTCCATTTGATCTATATATATAAAACTTGATATTTTAATAATAATTATAATTATAATGTAACACATTTTGTATCCCATTTTGTCAGCTAATGGAGATATGGGGTGGGACTCCTGTGAAATTAGAAGTATGGTGGGTCTTTGGAACAGGCTGCTGGATTTACCACCCAGCAGTCCATACTCCTGAGCTAAATATGATAGATAGTGAGAA
This sequence comes from Poromitra crassiceps, assembly GCF_964638095.1. NCBI lineage: Eukaryota > Metazoa > Chordata > Actinopteri > Beryciformes > Melamphaidae > Poromitra > Poromitra crassiceps. The sequence goes on from NC_139627.1 coordinate 61,396,321, forward strand.
CGGAGTTCTACTCAAATTTCTTTTTGATAATATTTTTGCATTCTCTGAATTTCTTTCTAAAGCGTGGGACAGGAGGAGAAGGTTGACGTATAACTGATAAATTATAGTTTATTTTTTTTCATATTCTATGGGCAGGTATGTATGAATGTATATGTATGTATATGTATAGGCATAATTATGTCTGCATGTATATATACTCTGTTGCTCTAATTTGGGCTGCACTGGAAGCTTCTGGTTGGGTAACATACCGGAATGTTATGTTTTGTTAGATATTGAATGTTGATGTGTCTGATAATCCCATGTGGGATGGGACATGTAATTGTCCTGACACGAAAATAAAATATTCATTCATTCATTCATTCATTACATTAACCCTCCAAATGTGACTTTCTGTAACTTTATACATTTGACTTTGAGTAAGTCTAAGTCTGAAGATGTCATCACAGGCAGTTTCTTACATTCACAGGTTATATTATATTTTTGATCCATTTGACATTTGACGTTACCCTTTATCAGGTTTTGTTGCATTTTCTACACATTTGGGAAGATTTAGCTTGGTAGATTGACTTGGTATTACATTATTTTTTAATTTACAGATCATTGCATTTTCTACCGATTTAGAAGAATAGGTTATTACATTTTCATTAGATATGACATTATTTAATGTTTTTTTCAGGTGACAAAGTGACTTTTCTTGCCTTCTCTCTCTTTTTCTTCTTTATCCCTCCTTTTGTCCAGCTGAGAGGTCCTGACGTCCTCAGACGTCCCGTTGCAGGATACAGACAGCAGCTTCAGACTCCAAACTCCTCTGATAAACCACAAGATCTGATCTGATAAACCACAAGATCTGATCTGATAAACCACAAGATCTGATCTGATCTGATCTGACCGCTTCAGCTTCTTAGGTAGATGACTTTCCCTCTCCCAGAATCCTTAGCAGCGCTCCAAACCAGATATTCCACACCTTAACAAATGTAATTCCAGTTTTCCATTTCTGATTAGAAACTCTCCTGTCCTCTCCCTCCCCAGTTCTCCCAGTGCACAGAAGACCAGTTACTGACTGTCACATTGACTGCAAGCTGTACTCTCTCTCTCTCTCTCTCTCTCTCTCTCTCTCTCTCTCTCTCTCTCTCTCTCTCTCTTTTTCTCTCTCTCTCTCTCTCTCTCTCTCTCTCTCTATGGCTGCATAGTCTCTCTCACACATTCTTCCTCTCTCTCTCTCTCACACACACACACACACACACACACACACACACACTCTGTCTCTCCCTCCCTCTCTCTCTCTCTCTCTCTCTCTGCGCTCTCTGACATGCTGGTCTCGTTTCCTGCCTTTGAACCCTGTCAGTCCAGACAACTTCTCCGGCAACTTCTGACCGGCAACATTTTGCCCGGCAACCAAGCCTCAGCAACTCCACTTTACTGACTCCACCAACCTCAGCAACTCCACTTTACTGACTCCATGTTTGTACGTCAGCTGTTTGAGTTTGCTCCTCTTATTCTCTGCTGCCTCGTCCCTCTCAGGTCAATAGAACATATAGACAGTGCAGGCAGTGCAGTGCACTGGAGCCCGTGGGTCTATAGAACATATAGACAGTGCAGGCAGTGCAGTGCACTGGAGCCCGTGGGTCTATAGAACATATAGACAGTGCAGTGCACTGGAGCCTGTGGGTCTATAGAACATATAGACAGTGCAGGCAGTGCAGTGCACTGGAGCCCGTGGGTCTATAGAACATATAGACAGTGCAGGCAGTGCAGTGCACTGGAGCCCGTGGGTCTATAGAACATATAGACAGTGCAGGCAGTGCAGTGCACTGGAGCCCGTGGGTCTATAGAACATATAGACAGTGCAGGCAGTGCAGTGCACTGGAGCCCGTGGGGTATAGGGCCCGTAGAGAGGGCAGGAGAACAGGCCCTTGTGACTGATTCAGATTAGCCACGTTGAAAATAAGCCTGTGTTCAAAGAAACACTCATGTTGAATTAGAAATGGTATAAATGTGCCGTCGAAAACACAAACCCATCTTTGTCATGGTTTCCTTTTCTTCTTCTTCTTCTTCTTGCAAAATAACACCCTGAAGTTTAAGGCAAACACAGAAGCCATAATCCAAAAAGCTCACCGACGTCAATACTTCCCCAGGAAACTGCATTTTTGGGCACTTTCGGGTCTCATTGAAGAGGCGGATAGTAGTTGGGTAGAAGCTGTCCCTCTGACGGGAGGTTCTGGTACTGCCAGACATCAGTCTTCTGCCATGGGGGAGGACCCTGAAGAGTTTATGTCCTGGATGGGTGGGGTCGGCCATCATTTTCTGAGACCGCTTTAGCATCCTAGCAGTGTGTAGGTCCTGAAGGATATATGGCAGGCTACACCCGACCACCTTTTCAGCTCGTGGATGATGCACTGCGATCTGGAGATGTCCTTGTGGGCAGCAGCAGCATACCAGACGGTGATGGAGGAGATGAGGATGGACTTGACGGTGGAGGTGTAGAAGAGTGCCAATGCTGCCTTTGGCACCTTTTCCTTCCTTAGCTGCCAAAGAAAGTCCATCCTCTCTTGTGCCTTCTTGGCGAGAACTTTGATGTTCGACTCCCATTTCACGTCCCGGCTGATTGTTGAGCCCAGGAAGTGAAAGGTCTCCACAGTGTTGAGTGGGGAGTGACCCAGGGTCATGGAGTGACCCAGGGTGATGGAGTGACCCAGGGTGATGGAGTGACCCAGGGTGATGGGGGAAGGTGAGCCTGCATTTCCCCTGTGGCCACAACCATCTTCACTGTCTTTTGAGCATTGAGCTCCAGGTTGTTTTGACTGCACCAGGTACTCAGCTGGTCCAGCTTTTGCCTGTACGCAGACTCGTCACCATTAGAGATGAGCCCTATGAGGGTGGTGTCATCTGCAAATTTCAGGAGCTTGACGGACTGATGGCTGGAGGTGCAGTAGTATGGAGAGAAGTATGGAGAGTAGTATGGAGAGTATGGAGAGTAGTATGGAGAGTATGGAGAGTAGTATGGAGAGAAGTATGGAGAGTAGTACGGAGAGTAGTATGTAGAGTAGTATGGAGAGTATGGAGAGTAGTATGGAGAGTATGGAGAGTAGTATGGAGAGAAGTATGGAGAGTAGTATGGAGAGTAGTATGGAGAGTAGTATGGAGAGTATGGAGAGTAGTATGGAGAGTATGGAGAGTAGTATGGAGAGAAGTATGGAGAGTAGTATGGAGAGAAGTATGGAGAGTAGTATGGAGAGTATGGAGAGTAGTATGGAGAGTAGTATGGAGAGAAGTATGGAGAGTAGTATGGAGAGTATGGAGAGTAGTATGGAGAGTAGTATGGAGAGTATGGAGAGTAGTATGGAGAGTATGGAGAGTAGTATGGAGAGTATGGAGAGTAGTATGGAGAGTAGTATGGAGAGAAGTATGGAGAGTAGTATGGAGAGTAGTATGGAGAGTAGTATGGAGAGAAGTATGGAGAGTAGTATGGAGAGTAGTATGGAGAGTATGGAGAGTAGTATGGAGAGTAGTATGGAGAGTATGGAGAGTAGTATGGAGAGTATGGAGAGTAGTATGGAGAGAAGTATGGAGAGTAGTATGGAGAGTAGTATGGAGAGAAGTATGGAGAGTATGGAGAGTAGTATGGAGAGAAGTATGGAGAGTAGTATGGAGAGAAGTATGGAGAGTAGTATGGAGAGTAGTATGGAGAGTAGTATGGAGAGTATGGAGAGTAGTATGGAGAGTATGGAGAGTAGTATGGAGAGTAGTATGGAGAGTAGTATGGAGAGTAGTATGGAGAGTATGGAGAGTAGTATGGAGAGTAGTATGGAGAGTAGTATGGAGAGTATGGAGAGTATGGAGAGTATGGAGAGTAGTATGGAGAGTAGTATGGAGAGTAGTATGGAGAGTATGGAGAGTAGTATGGAGAGTAGTATGGAGAGTAGTATGGAGAGTATGGAGAGTAGTATGGAGAGTAGTATGGGGAGTATGGAGAGTAGTATGGAGAGTAGTATGGAGAGTAGTATGGAGAGTATGGAGAGTAGTATGGAGAGTAGTATGGAGAGTAGTATGGAGAGTATGGAGAGTAGTATAGAGAGTAGTATGGAGAGTAGTATGGAGAGTATGGAGAGTAGTATGGAGAGTAGTATGGAGAGTAGTATGGAGAGTATGGAGAGTAGTATGGAGAGTAGTATGGAGAGTAGTATGGAGAGTATGGAGAGTAGTATGGAGAGTAGTATGGAGAGTAGTATGGAGAGTATGGAGAGTAGTATGGAGAGTAGTATGGAGAGTAGTATGGAGAGTATGGAGAGTAGTATGGAGAGTAGTATGGAGAGTATGGAGAGTAGTATGGAGAGTAGTATGGAGAGTAGTATGGAGAGTATGGAGAGTAGTATGGAGAGTAGTATGGAGAGTAGTATGGAGAGTAGTATGGAGAGTATGGAGAGTAGTATGGAGAGTAGTATGGAGAGTATGGAGAGTAGTATAGACCAAATCAGCGGGATGTTTACATTTACTTCCGGGTACCCCTGGGTCCACACATTATAATGGTGGTGAACGGCACAAACTGACGTGTTGAAGACAAAAACAGACAAAGAAGACAAAAATGGTTCGTCCGTGTTGTGTTGTTGTTTAATATCATTCATAACAACACTTTCACTAACGTTAGTGGAGACCAGACTAGCTTATTTACCTGTTGGACCAGACCAGAGTAGACTTGACGCTAAATTAAATTAACGTGGCGTCGGTAGCTCTGTCTGTAACGTTAACGAGTCTGCTCTCGCCGAGAAGAGCCTGGTGACGCGAGGTACGAGTCTGCAAAAAAACAGCGAGTTTGACAGACAAACAAACATTATTAGCTAGCTAACACTACATAAAACAAACACAGAAGAAAGGCTAGATACGTCGGACAAGCATGTTTACCAACCGTTTAACCATTTAAATTGAAAGTAGTCGGCCGAAAACAACGAGAGGGTTTGACAGCATTTATTTGACAACACGCACATTTAAACCTGCCGCCTTCCCCAAGTGGTACCCGGAAGTAAATTTGTTTACATGGTGACGTCACGGTGATTTGGTCTATGGAGAGAGGACGCTGCCCTGGGCAGCTCCGGTGGTGATGGTCCGGGAGTAAGTGATGTGCTTCCCCAGCCTCACGTCTGTTTGGTAGGAGGTCTGTGGACCACCATGCAGATGGACTCGGGCACACCCAGCTGGGAGAGCTTCTCCTGTAGCAGGGCCGGGATGATCGTATCGAAGGCCGAGCTAAAGTCCACAAACAGGATCCTGGCATAGGGCCATGTTTATTGCCTCAACTATAGACCTGTCGGCTCTGTAGGCAAACTGCAGGGGGTCAAGGAGTGGGTCCAAGATGGATTGTAGTTAGGACAGAATGTATTTTGGCGCCGTGAGATGTGTGTTTTGGCAGATTTTTAACAGATGTACCATTAGCCTCCATTCTATGGCGATAATTACTAACTTCACGACTGTAGCTCACTGTAAACTGAGCGGACAGTGTCGGTAAGGCATGGTGTATCTTGGTTATGTGGGAGGGATGTGGAAAATGAGCTAAACTTCCCAAAAAGTGATGTATCCCTTTAAAGAGTGCACCGTACAGTTTGACAGTTTTATTACCTTGTTGTTTATAAGCTTTCTTTCAATTCTTTAAATTCATGTAAAAATCTAGTGAAATTGAGGATAACTTTAGTTGCATTTATGTACGTGAAATTGACCAAATAGAATCGATAAAGTTTGCAAGGAATTCAATGTTATATTTATCCTGCTCAAAATGTGTAATGTCTGTCTGTAATTTGGAAGTGTGAAGTCGTGTTATTTGTGGGCAGACTGAATAGACTGGGTTTGTCTGTCTGTCTGTCTGTCTGTCTGTCTGTCTGTCTGTCTGTCTGTCTGTCTGTCTGTCTGTGTCTGTCTGTCTGTCTGAACCACTGTTTCGGTCTTTTTTGTCCTGCAGGTCTGTCTCTGTCCACCTGGGGGCGCTATTGTCTCTCTTTAATCTACCGAACAGAAACCAGCAAGTTTTAAAACACAATTAATCCGTTTGTTTGGTTTTAATTAGAACTCATTACAGTTGAATTCACAACAAATTCCGTCAAAACTAAAATCAGTTACTACTACTACTACTACTACAAAACCCCATAGAACCCCATAGACTCACTTTTCCCTTGACGAACCAACCGGCGAATTCTGGTTAAGCCTACATCCCTGCGGTACTCTATCTTTCCACAGAGTGATTCGTCTTCTCACAATAGACGATCTTTGCTGATAAACCGGAAGTGTATTTGTTTACTTCCGCGGACACGAAGCGTCCCGGTCCCGAGTAGAAAAGAAAACAACCCATTCTTGTCACGATTTGTCGGCAAATGTCTGCTAAGAAACCAAATTGATGAACTAAATCGCTATGTGATGTTCCAGTTTGACCAAACCAGCTGACGGACAGGAGGAAAGATCATAATAATTAATCAGACAGTAATATTTCATGGATTTGTAGAAGCAGCTAGCGAGCAGCTAGCGTAGCTAACTGCTAAATCTAACCTGATTAATTAACAACAGTGGTGAGTACAATTAGATAGATAGATCGATGGGTTTCAATGTGTACATAACAAGGTACAGATAAAAGCATGGTAAGAGACAAAAAATAAGACAAGATCAAATGAGATGAGAGAGACCAGTCCTGGCAGGGACAGGGTAAGAGAGAAAAAGTGCCTCTGCAGTCTGCATGTGTATACACATATACACACACACATACAAGCATATAGTGCATACATACAGTACATACAGTCTCTGTGTGTAGAAACACCTACTAATACATAGTATACATACATACTGTACATAGATACATACATACATTAGGGCTGACCCAAAGGCTTTGAAGCTTAAATCGATGCCATGATTGATAATAGATTTCCAAATCAGTATTCAAATGCTTTGTTTTTCTTCTTAAATGTATTTTTAAATAGTAATCCAACATTATTCATTATGCATCAACATTCATTATTATTACTTATTCTCTTAGACAAGAGTAGCGGTGGCCTAAAGGTTAGAGAAGCGAGCTTGTGACTGGCGGTCGTCGGTTCAATCCCCGGGACTGGCAGGTTAAATCTGGGTGGGGAAAGTGAAAAGGCAGCGCTTGCCCCTCCCTCATTACCACCCCTGAGGTGCCCTTGAGCAAGGCCCTTAACCCCAACTGATCCAGTGGAGCTGATCAGTGGCCAACAGATCAGACTGTGGTTGTACTGGGCAGCTTCCATCAATGTGTGTGTGAATGTGAACAGGAGAGCATTGCTCTCAGTGACAGAGGCATACAACCTTGATGCGATATTTCTAGTTATTATAATAATTATTATTATTATAGTTGAGCGTTGTGTTTCATCATGTTCTTCAGGAAGCAGTGTTGGAGTGAGAGGTCTGTCGTCATGGACGTCAGCATCACGGTGTCTCTGATCCGGGGTCAGATGGGGGCGGTGGTGGAGCATGCGGTGAACGGAGCCGTGGAGACGGTGCTGGCTGAGATGCTCAAGGTGGTCAGAGTGAAGTTCGAGGAGCTGAATGCCCAGGTGGCTCTGCTTTATTGTTTTTATTTTTTTACATGATATTAGTAATTTAATATAGGGACATAATGCTCTTACATGTAGGCATAATGTAATACTGCAGACATCTTGTTATGAATTCAGATGGCCATCCTTTTTTCTTCTCTTTTCTCCATATTAGTAATTTAACTCTTCCTGCCAACACAATTGTTATCTGACCTAATTTCCGAGACAACTTCCCCACCAATCACGTGACTCCACGGCAATCCGTGTTTTCACTGCCATATGAGAGATGGCTCTGTTACTCACCTTGTGAAAGTGAAAGTTACAAAGAAGTGACCAACCATGGACATATTTGGCCGGAAATGGAAACCAAATCATATGGGCTCCGTAGTTTGGTCTAACACCGCTCGCTATCCACCATCAGAGACTTGATTAGGTTCAGGACCCATGAACATGACTGTCATTTACAAAAATGCTTTTTTTCTAAGCTTTTTGGGGACAGACAGATGTTTTCTATGAACACTAGTACCTATAGCGACATTTCATCAAATTGTCCTCAAACCTCCACTTGGACTCAAGGATGAAGTGATTAGATTTTGGTGGTTAAAGGTCAAAGTTCAAGGTCACTGTGACCTCATGAACCCTATTTCCAAGCTCTTTAACGCAATATCTCAGGAACGCCTTGACGGAATGTCTTCCAATTTGGCTCAAACTTCGACTTGGACTCAAGGATGAACTGATTAGATTTTGTTGGTCAAAGTTCAAGGTTACGGTTAGGGATGCACGATATATCGGCAATCATATCGGTATCGGCCGATGTTAGTCATTTTTTAACATATCGGTCATATCGGTATCGGTCAGATGTTGCAATGTTAATATCGGTTATCATTATCAGCCAAATTCTTCACATTGATATGAAATAATGCAGTAAATCTATGATTTATGGGCTTTTCCAAAGGCTTTGCAAATAAAGAAATGCATAACTTTTTCAAATTCAGTGTGAACATGTGTTTTTCAGTATGTACAAAATGTGATGATCATAAAAATGTGGTTTTATACAGAGCATATCGACATCGGTAAATATCGGTTATCGGCCATAACAGCAATGTTAATATCGGTTATCGGCATCGACCAAAAATTTCATATCGGTGCATCCCTAGTTACGGTGACATCAGGACTACTCGTTTCATGCTCGTTAACATGATATCTCAGGAACGCCGTGACGGAATTTCATCTAATTTGTCTCAAACGTCCACTTGGACTCAATGATGAAGTGATTACATTTTGGTGGTCAAAGGTCAAGGTCACTGTGACCTAGGGGTGGGCGATATGGCAAAAATATCATATCACGATTTTTTCAGGCAGGATCACAATCCACGATCTTATCACGATTCTTTTTCATCTTGGTTTTTAAGACTATTTTGCAACTTAACTGAACAGTACAAGTATATCCAAACTAATTTCAGGATTTGTACGGTCATGAAAAACCTGGAAAAGTCAAATTTAAAATAGAATTCCCAGGCCCTGGAAAACTTGTAGAAAAAGTTTGGGAAAAGTCATGTAAAGTTTGATAAATATTTTCATGTCGTTCATTTCTTACGCTGAGTTTACAATAATTCATGTTTGGGGTTCCCAACTTTTTTTTTATCTTGGGACCCAAAAGATAAATGTTGTGTCTCCCTGGGCCCCAAAAAAACATACTGTAAAGAGTTGCCATGACGATCAGTTGGCGACCCACCCCCCACGGGTCCACGGCCCAAACTGAGTCCCGACCCATAATTTGGGAAACACTAAGAAATAACGTTAACAAGCAGGCACGCGCTCAATAACGTTAGCTGAAAACTAGTTTGGTGGTGGCCTGACACAGTTCTATAAACTCGGTGAGGGAGGCAGGCAGACTAGCCGCTTGGTTAATGGAGAAATAGGCTGCGTCATGCCTACATCATGTCATGGGCAACTGCAACAGACAGACCAAGCCCGACCAAGCAAAATGCAGGTTGTGTTGCCGGCGCAAAACATTCAATATTTTCAACATGAGAGAGGCGGTGGCATTAACAAGCCACGCGCAAATGAAGCAAACATCAAAGGCGCTGCTCGTCAAGGTAACGTTACTACTGTCTGCAACTCCCATCACTGGACTGTTTCAATCTTACCACAGCGATGGAACTGCTATCACCGAGCGAGCAACACGTCCCTCTCTCGTCAGCTACAGTATCAAGCAGGCAGCTTGACCGCTGGGAGTCATCTTTCAAACATAGAAATGCAACTGATAGAATGTGCACTGCCTGTAGCGCGATTCTAACGATCTGTCTGGAAAGGCAGATCGTGGAGCCATTCTAATCGTTAACGATCTAAGATCGTCATATCGCCCACCCCTAAGCCCCACCCCTACTGTGACCTCACACATGCCATTTTCAAGCTCGGTAATATCTCAGTAACACCTTGACGGAATCTCTTCACATTTGGCTCAAACGTCAAAGTCTGGACAGACATGGATGTCGACTGCTCACTTGTTGGCGGAGGCATATATCCACGGTGCGGTCGTTCTAGTTTTACATGATATCAGTAATTTAATATAGTGATATGTGCTCTTACACTTAGGCATACTGTAACACTGCAGACATGTTGTTGTGACTTCAGGTGGCTGTGCTGAAGAGAGACATGAGCAGCCTGCAGAGGGAGAAGAGCCTGAAGGAGAAGGAGAACGAGAAGATGCGCTCCATGCTGCGCTACGCCGAGCTCAAGCTCAAGTACTACAGGAAGGGTAAGCTGCAGGTGAAGAAGGTTTCAAGCAGAGGCGTCAAACTCATTTTAGTTCACGGGCCCCAATTTGGTCCCAAGTGGGCCAGACAAAGAAAATCAATGCATATTAACCTATAAATAACAACACCTCCACATTTTTCAGTTTTTGTGTGTGTGTAAAGAATTACAGGTACATTTTAAGAACACATTTTCACTTACGGTTATCTCAGCTACCATCAAACAAATGATCAAATCTACTGTCTGTAACTGTTCATCACAATTAACGCCAACTGTGCAATTCTCTATATTCAAGCGTACTGAAAATAGTTTACCATTTAGTGATGAATACAGAAAACATGATTAGGCTACTTAATATTTAACTTGCTCCTGAAACCTGGCACCTCTTAGCCTTCTGCAATGTTGCCCGCGGAAGGGTTGATCACGCCCAATCCGCTGCAATAGAGCTAGTGCTACACCGCAGTATTGTAAGACCCTTCGGTGCATGGAGGGCTAAGGCCCTGTGGGTGAATCCAGGCCGCGCTCCTCCTTCGTCTCACCAGACCCTCCCAAAAGGCAATCCTACTATGCCGCACCATAGGCAAAGAGGATGCCTCAAGGAGGCCTGTGCACTGCACGTCATTCGGCGGCGCCGAGCACCTCGCTCTAGCCTGAAGGACCCCAGGCCGTGCCGATCTTTACACAGCTTTTCAGGAGGCTAATCCGTAGCGTTTATATATATATACACACATATTAGAGCCTTTGTAATTAATTAATCTCAATTAATCACATATCAATATTTGACACAAGAAGCAATGTTTTTCAATTCAAATGGATTTTGGTATATGAGTGAATAGGTAGTAGTAGTAGTAGTAGTACCGGTACTTTATTTGGCACATAGCCGTCAGTAGACTGAATTAATGACCAATATACAGGTTAAAAAGCAAACATGAGCACAGGTTAAAATGCAGACATCATAGTGAGCTTCACTAAAATAGAACTTTCAGTCATAAACAAAAGGAGAGCAGACCAACAGGACGTGTTATGGGGTATGGAGGAGGTTCAGGAGTATGGTATGGGAGAGTTCTGATGGAGATGTGTTTTTGTGAGGGGATTGTTCAGTTAGAACAGACAATACATATTGCTGTATTTGTACTTGTCAGATGTGGACTTACTCATCTGAACTCATCTGAACAACGAAAAAATGTACGCTTAGGGCACCCAAATGGCAGCGGCACTGGATCAGCGGCTAAGTTAAAGTCCCTGGAAACCAAAATCCACAAAAACGTTCTAACTATGTTATTTAGGGTCTTATGTTAGTAATTTTGTGCCTCCGAAATTATTATACATTACTTTCAACCCAAAGCCTTAAAATCGCCACTTTTCTACAAGATTCTACAAAGTACTTCCTCATTGAAGACAGCAGTGCGCGAGGTGCTAAAACGCAGGAGCTTATGACGTCATACGCTCTATATAACCTTTGTACACGCGCGCAATCCGCACCCACCTATGGCAAGTCCGTTCTTTGCCCCCAGTGACAGCGCTCCCTCGCTGTCCGTCTCCCTCCCACTCTGTGTGCCGTCTGCCAAGCGCTATGCTTGTGAGATTAGCAAGGTGTCGGGTTTTAGGCCATGTGCTTCTCTCTCTCTCTCTCTCTCTCTCTCTCACTAGTCCAGAGAGAGAGAGAGAGAGAGAGAGAGAGAGAGAGCACACAGAGTGGGAGACAGACACGCTGTGGGGGCAAAGAACGGACAGAGATCTCTTCCTCTCAGGAGCCGCGGAGCAACGCGCGAACACACACACACACACACACACACACACACACACACACACACACACACACACACACACACGGTGTGTGCACTCATCTCTCTTTCTTTCTTTCTCCGTTTCCCTCCCCCCCTCTCTCTCGCGCTCTCCGAGAGACAGAAATTTCCCTGCTGTAGACTGGACACGCCCACACAGTCCGCGGGAGAAAGTACACTCTAAAAAATAATGAAATCTCATGAGTTTTGCCATGGCTGTCAAACCTAAATTTATATACTTTGCGACGTTCATCATCGTTCAAATTCGGCTGGTGGCTTATTAACATAGGATCCTGTGATGTGATGAACTCAAAATGCTAAATAATAAAGAAATATTTCTGGTTTCCAGGGACTTTAACGTTACATGTAGCTCTGGCTTGTAGCTGCAACATGTTTAGCATTGAGGTGATAACGGAGGCTTGAAGTGCTGATATGCAAATGTCTGTCGTTACATCGCACTTCCCACATGTGGGGCTTTGTTTTCTGATGTCACTCAATGCACGTTGTGCATCAGTATGATTGATATGCCTGGAATTTGTCCAGTGAGAAACGTTCCATGGTCTCTGTAGTGCAAAAATAACGTGCGTTTAAAATGCGTGAATTTTTTAACGCGTTATTTTTTCTGTAATTAATCAAAATTAAAAGTCATTTTTTTCTATATCTTATTATTATACATAGATCTATATATCTATTTATGATAGCCTATCTCCTTGTCTCTGTAATTTATGCTGATTGCCTGTTTGTGCTGTAGCCTCACCTCCTTCTCTGTGATTGGCTGCATTGCAGCTTCCACAGGTGAACTCCATTACTGATGTTCACACCTATGTATATATGTAACCCATTGTCATTTGTTCTGGTTTACACTGATGGTTTTACACCTTAAGGCTGAAACGCTTCTGTTTTTGGCCCTATTAAAACTTCAAGGACTACTTCTAATGTGAGTGCTGTTGCCTACCTCTGTTCCTGATATCTCAGTAACGGCTTGATGGAATTTCTTTGAATTTGCCTCAAACGTCCACTTGGACTCAAGGATGAACTCATTAGATTTTGGTGGTCAAAGTTCAAGGTCACTGTGACCTCACGACCGCTCGTTTCATGCTCATTAACGCGATATTTCCGGAACGCCTTAAAGGAATTTCTTCACATTTGGATCAAACGTCAAAGTCTGGACAGACATGGATGTCGACTGCTCACTTGTTGGCGGAGGCGTATATCTGCGTGAGGTAGACAGAGAGAGAAGGTAAACACTGCCCATGTGCTTAGATGACGTGTGATACAGTGGGTTAAAGCTATCCTTTAAAGAGCTCTGGTGAACAGAAATGTTGTAGGCCCTGATTCTAGCACTGTTTTTGCATCACTTTGGTTCTGAGGTCAACTCACACGGAAGTACAGTAAACTAGCCTGAATTGAAGTGAAGCTAAACTAAAGCAAACTACTTCCTGTTCCTGTTGCGCCCGGTGGGCTGGTCTGTCCTGCAGAGCGAGGCGCGGCTCAGAGGACAGAAGAAGAGCAGTGTGATTGGACCATCAGCTTCCAGCCGCACACAGAGGACGTGGACCCGGCCTTGGCCCCGCCCACCGCAGTAGCCCCGCCCCTGGAGCCAGAGCAGGCGCCTCTGTCTCCAGACGAGTCGAGCCAGGCTGACAGCTCCACCCTGCTGTCCACCACTCCACAGGTTACTGCATTACCCAGACGTCACCTGTAGTTAAAGGATAAGTCCGGTGTTTTTAGTCCATTGCTTACCATCAACAAATCCTATGAAAATAACAAAAACAAAATCAGCAATGATTTTGTTTTGCCAGCTATTCTCATCCACGTAGCTGGTGCCTAATGAAGCCGTAGAACTCCATTGCATAAAAATATATACAGTATATTAAAAACCCATCGCAATCATCCCATCATTGCATCAAGCACCGGGCCTGCTGACTTTTTCCTCAAACAACTTAATAAGCTGTAAACACTTTGTGATCTCAGGAAAGTCATTTCATAGCACCAAAAATAGTCGCCGGCCTAATGAAGAATGTGTTCCCATTTGAATCTGATTTGGCACCCTGACTTTTCATGGTAACAGTTAGCGATATTTAAAATGGAAACTGTCTTTGTGAGCTGTATTTAAGAAAGCGAAAAATGAGCTGTATTTAAAAAATTTTAGCTTACAATTTGGAGCCAATATTACTTCCGGGTTGACTTGACGGCTAAAAACGGTGTGAATACCCGATCTGAGTTGCTGCCTTATCTGTACATGTGTCACGCATGTGCGAGCGTAAATGGTTTACGGTACAGACCTCCCTTTAGCCGTTAGCTCACGACCACAGATTAATGTGTATCTTCAATTGGAAAGACAAATGTAATTGTCTCAAACTTGAATAGCATTAAGGTTGATGCACGACACACTAGCCAGCTACAGCTTTTATGTTACCATGGTCATTTTATATTAATCTCTAATGTTACCGAGTTCACTATGTTGCTAACTGATGTAGCAAACAAACACATTATGTTTCACATCACATCAGCCAAAGTGGTGATATACTGTGTATAATTCACTCGGATCGGGCAGCGATAGAGGAGAGATTTTCAAGTGTTCCCCAATTTTAAACATTAAAAGGTGCATGAAAGAAAGGAAAAAGGGAAAAACACAACAGTGGACACTATATTATTATGTCCTTTTGCCTGACACGGCTGAATCTGCGAGTGTTTTGTCGCCCTTCTTACAAAACCTTCTTAACGAAAGATCATCTTAGGCTAAGAAGCAATCGGGAAACGCGTTGGCTTCTTACGGGAGCCTTAAGAAGGGTCAAAGAAGCTTCTTAGCGCTAAGAAGCTTTTGGGAAACGCATGCCTTCTTAACGAAAGATCATCTTAGGCTAAGAAGCAATCGGGAAACGCGTTGGCTTCTTACGGGAGCCTTAAGAAGGGTCAAAGAAGCTTCTTAGCGCTAAGAAGCTTTTGGGAAACGCATGCCTTCTTAACGAAAGATCATCTTAGGCTAAGAAGCAATCGGGAGCTTCTTTGACCCTTCTTAAGGCTCCCGTAAGAAGCTTCTTAGCGCTAAGAAGCTTTTGGGAAACGCAGCCATTGTCATTTATGTACATACAGCCACCAAACCACCATACATACTGCATGCAAACTCACCACAGCGATGGCACCTGTCACACAGTGGCTTAATAGCTCCTGTCTTCATTTAACCCATTGATACCTAAGCGCGTGCTCTAGAAATGTTCAGGTGCCTGTCTTGTCTATAAGATTCTGCATGGCTTGGCTCCTCCCCCCCTTGCTGCTTTTATAAAGCAAAAAAGAAGCACCAGGTCTGTGGAAGAGGGGATTGTATCATTCCTATGAGGAGGTCTGCCTTCAGACAGGCAGTCTTTTCAGTGAGAGCAGCTCACACATGGAACAGTCTCCCATCACACTTCAGAGACTGTGACACTTAAGCCCAATTTATGCTTTGTCTGCCGACACTTTTGAAACGGTCGCCGACAGAAATGAGGACTTGAGTCGACACTTTCAAGTGTCGGCGAGCAGTGTCTGCTACCTGGTGAAATGTCTAGTGTCTCTGACTACGTCATAGTATCGCGCAAGTCTGATTGGCTATATAGACGGCACGCGCTTGACTTCCTTGTATTGGTTGGGGTCCACCCGCTAGTTTTCGCTCGATTGAAATGAATGAACGTGTCCCCGCTATTTATATCAGCCTGTCCTTGATGTATGACTTTGTGAAAATCACAAAGAACGTCGTGACCAATTTCCCAGAGAGAGAGGAGGTGAGTTGTGTGCTTGTGTGTCGTTTATATGCGGCCGCAGCCAAGTACGTTACATCTTGCCTCCGAGGTGGTTTCACTGTGCATTTCGTTCCCTCTGCAGCTGCTAAAGCGTTCGAGTGTCACGTGACCGTTGAACCGAGGCAAACGTCCTCTAAAGTATAAATGCAACACAATGAGCGACACTTTCTTTTTCGTCTGTGACCATGTGCTGAGCGACACTTTATAATAAGTATACCGTAAATTAAGCTTTATCGTTCTTTGTTATTTTCATAGGAAGAGGAGTGTGATTGGACCATCAGCTTCCAGCCGCACACAGAGAACGTGGACCTGGCCTTGGCCCCGCCCACCACAGTAGCCCCACCCCTCACAGAAGCCCCGCCCCTGGAGCCAGAGCAGGCGCCTCTGTCCCTGAGCGAGGCTGACAGCTCCACCCTGCTGTCCACCACACCACAGGTTACTGCATTACCCAGAGGGCCTAGCTAAACACAAAAGATGCAATATTAACAGTTTTTCACGAGATACTCAGTATTTAATACTGTGCTAGGTTCTAAACAAGAAAGAATGTTTACAGTTGTTTTCCTTTCCTTATGCACTATAAATGTTTACAATGCTGTGGTGTAGCTAAGAGAGGTCAGAATTGACCAAATTATATTTCAAATGGCGGATATGTGTTGTAGAATACTTAGATTTGTTTCAAATGTGTTTTACTTTTGGGGCTTTAACACAGCTTTTGTTGCACAGAAATTAAGCACTTTTAAATGAAAATTAAACTACTTTTGCCATGTAGTGAAATACAAGTTTTGAAAATTGTGATCGCACGTTGTGTCAAGTGTACATATAATAGGATTAATAGCTTGGGGAACGGTCCGGCCCCCGGCCCCTTAGGTCTCTGACAATGTGGCCCCTGGAACAATTTAGTTGAATAGCCCTGCTCTAAAGTATGGGAGCACTTCATTTTGTAAAAGTAAAAAGTGTGTTAGCTGCAAACTATGTAAAATCGACCTTGCATGGCCCCCATGAAACAGGTCTATTGTCAAGGGACATGATTGGGTTTTTATGAGCTGGGGAGGGTTACACGCTGGGGGTTTGTCTGTTGATTGGCTGTTTGTGTGTCACTCGTTGCATTAACACCATGAACAAGGGACATGATAGGCTGTTTATGAGCCAGGGAGGAGAAGTGCTCTTGGTTTTTTTTCATGCAGCCGTGAGTTAAACTATGGAACGTTCTATCTAACAATTGTTGTATTGTATTGACTCTGCTAACAGCCCTAACATACAGCACATCTGAGCTGATGCCACATTAATCCCATATCCTCTGCAGGAATGCACACGCTGAACTGTGAGCGCTCAGTAGGGCTTTTCTATTGCCACTTTTGGCTGCCTTGCCATGATGGGCGGCTGTAGCTCAGGAGGTAGAGCGGGTCGTCCACTAATCGCTTTGGATAAAAGAGGTCGGTGGATCGATTCCCGGCTCCTCCAGTCTGCATGTCGAAGTGTCCTTGGGCAAGATACTGAACCCCTGATTGCTTCTGATGGTGTGCCAGCACCCTGCGTGGTAACCTGCCGCCATCGGTCTGTGAATGTACCTACTGACTGTAAAGCGCTTTGGATAAAAGCGCTATATAAATGCAGGCCATTTACCATGATGCTGATTTGCATTTCCATTTGTGTTGAAGGTGAAGCAGGAAGAGGTGCAGCAAGAGGAGGTGATCCACATCAAGCAGGAGCTCGGGGAGGAGCAGGAGGTGATGGCCACGCTGCTGCTGGACTGTCAGCTGCAGCAGGAGGAGGTGAGGGGGTTGTCAGGAGGAGGTGAGGGGGTTGTCAAAGGCACGGCACATTTCAACAACGGCAACAAACAAACAAACGGCACATTTCTGCCTCCATTTAGCAGATGTATTGTTGTATGTTTCTCTTCGTGGTGGATATCTGGCCAATCTTAGAGGAGGTGACGTCACCTCCAGATACTTCCAGCAGCTACAATAGAGGTGGATATGAGAAAATGTTTCAGCGATCTTAAACCATCAGAGGTCAACGTCAGAATCACAGAGCTTCTTTCTAGAGCCGCCATTTTGCACCAAGACAGTTGCGGTGTTGAGAAAGGGGTGCAGGGCATTCTGGGAAATGTAGGAAATGACAGACTGCAGTATAGTAGAGGAGGCATGTTGAGGGAAAGTGGGTTTAGCAGCAAAGTAAAGACACTTCATCACTAAATAACTTGTGGAAGGAACTGAACATCACACACTGATGAGTTTAACACCACACACTGATGAGTCTAACACCACACACTGATGAGTCTAACACCACACACTGATGAGTTTAACATCACATATTGATGAGTCTAACACCACACACTGATGAGTTTAACATCACAGACTGATGAGTTTAACACCACACACTGATGAGTTTAACATCACATACTGATGAGTTTAACACCACACACTGATGAGTTTAACATCACAGACTGATGAGTTTAACACCACACACTGATGAGTCTAACATCACACACTGATGAGTTTAACATCACATACCGATGAGTCTAACATCACAGACTGATGAGTTTAACATCACAGACTGATGAGTTTAACATCACATACTGATGAGTTTAACATCACAGACTGATGAGTTTAACATCACAGACTGATGAGTTTAACATCACACACTGATGAGTTTAACACCACACACTGATGAGTTTAACATCACATACTGATGAGTTTAACATCACAGACTGATGAGTTTAACATCACATACTGATGAGTTTAACATCACAGACTGATGAGTTTAACATCACAGACTGATGAGTTTAACATCACACACTGATGAGTTTAACATCACAGACTGATCAATTTAACATCACAGACTGATCAATTTAACATCACAGACTCAGGGCCGTAACCAGGGTTCCGAAATAGGGGAGGTCCAGCAAGGGGAGGCGGATTGGGCGCCGCCGAAATTTTTTTTAGTTTTTTTTTCGCCCTTTTTTAGCCATATTTAGAGTAATATATCATTTTAAATCAACATTAGGATTATACTGTTGTGATGTCATTATTCAGTATATTCTCTTTCATGTCACCACCTGCTCAGCTCTCCTGTCAACATAATTGTAACTAACAAACACAAACTGTTTTAGCCAAATTCATATCAAAATGACACCTACAAACACAGGTACACAACCCAAGCCGTACACAACACACAAAGTCATCATCGATAATAAAAAAAACATACAGAGGGACATTTATTTATTCCTGATAGGAACGATTGAAAAATAAAATAAAATATATTATGTTGTTTTTAACTTTACACCACCTCTTTTTGTTACTTATTGGGTCATGAAACTGAAACCATGCATATAGCCACCTGCATACCTGACTTCGGGAGCTTGGCAATTGGCATCATGCATGATTAGCCAGTAGCATCCCAACGTGTCACACAGGTAACATTACTTAAGAGACAGACTAGACACTTACTTTCTTGGTTGTTGCTAAAAAATCTGTCAGTGTCACTCACTGTCTGTCGTTCACTCGCTCACTGTCTCGCAGGTCGCTCACCTTCAATTATCTCGCCAGGCAGACAGACAGTCATCACTCACCACCATGCTGCTGCTCTCTCAGAATCAAGTTACCGCGGACGCGGCGTCAGATGACTTCCTGCCTGACCTGCCTTTCGTTTGAAAATAAAAGCGATCCCGTGTTTTTCATGCTTTTCCATGCAGATTGTTTTATTTTTTTCTCTGAAATATTAGGGGAGGTCCCGACCTCCCCGTCCTCATAGCTAGTTACGGCCATGCACAGACTGATGAGTTTAACATCACAGACGGATGAGTTTAACACCACAGACTGATGAGTTTAACACCACAGACTGATGAGTCTAACATCACAGACTGATGAGTTTAACATCACACACTGATGAGTCTAACATCACAGACTGATGAGTTTAACACCACAGACTGATGAGTCTAACACCACAGACTGATGAGTTTAACACCACAGACTGATGAGTTTAACATCACAGACTGATGAGTTTAACACCACAGACTGATGAGTTTAACATCACACACTGATGAGTTTAACATCACAAACTGATGAGTTTTCCTTGAATGCTTTTGTCTGTTCCTCTAGAGTCAAAGGTCATCAGAGTGGTCAAGACTTCCTGTGAGCCAGAGCAGCTTTCCTGATCCCAGCACAGCCTTCAGCTCAGCTGATCCCAGCACAGCCTTCAGCTCAGCTGGATCAAGCTCCTGTGAGTGTGAGTACCCTCTGTGTTTGGGAATATAAAGTACTAGTCCGTACATACTAGGGCTGTCAATCTCCCTCTATAATCAAATTCGAATTTCAGTGCTTTATACATTTTAATATTCGAATTATATTCGAATATTTTAATTAATTTTTAATTGAATTAAAAAAAAAAAAAATTTGGTCTGAGTGAATTGTTGTCTTCTCTTATGTTATGTTATGTTCTGATTCTAAATATAGCTGAATCTTTGGGTTTGACCAAGTAAAACTTTTTCTAAGCATTTTACCAAATGTAGATGGAAAAGTGAATGGTGGATGAATATTCAAAATAATATTAGGCTTATCACAAATAGTCCAGCAATGATGTTTATTTAAGAAAACATGTTCCTTGTACAATGTACATACATTCATTGCATTAGAAAATAGGTCAGATAACCAGAGCTTAGTTAATATTCATCAGTGATGTATTGGTGCTGTCTGAAATGCTAAAATAAAATAATTGATAATAAAAAAAGACACAGCCTTTGTTTGAGCTCCTTATCAATAAACAAATAAGTAAACTTTGCCAAAACAACAATGAGCCATGAACAAAAAAAAATCAGTCACGTATTGCACTTAAGAGCTACAGGTTTACATTCAGTATAGCAGCTTCAACAGTCAACTTCAGTTAACAATGAATGAACATACATTTTAAGAGCTACAGGTAGGTTTACATCAGTATAGCAGCTTCAACAGTCAACTTCAGTTAACACTCTTTTCTTCAAGTATGTTGTCAGAACTTGTCACTGTTCTAGTGTTCTAAAAAAAAAAAAAAAAAAAAAATTTTTTTTTTTAAATAAATAAATATTCGTTTTTAAAAAATAATAATAATCGAATTTCGTTCATAATTATTAAATTCGAATAATATTCGAATATCAAAATTCGTTTCAACAGCCCTAGTACATACGCACGCGCCACAACTCTGTGCAGACTTATGGGGATGCGCGTAACACAACTCTGTGCAGACTTATGGGGATGCACGCGCCACAACGCCGTGCAGACTTATGGGGATGCACGCGCCACAACTCTGTGCAGACTTATGGGGATGCGCGTAACACAACTCCGTGCAGACTTATGGGGATTTGTGTACCACAACTCTGCGCAGGCTTGACAAAAATGATAATAAACAGCTTAAATTTTGGAAAATGGAAAAATCAGCCGTGTCAGTCCCTGCCTATGCCAATGCCCAATACCCATACGCAGTTTCAGATTAATTGGCCAAAACCCATTCAGGAGAAACATGAATGCAGACAGAAGTACAGAATCTGTATTCTGTGATGTCTGGCTTCATGCTTGCAAAGCAGACAAAAAAATACATTTGGCAACATGGAAAACACTGAAAAGCGTGTGTATCCATTTGCTCCCCTTTCATAACATTGCTGTCAGACAGCAGAGACCCACCTCCCCTCCCCCCTAACTTTACCCAACCAACCTCCTCCTCATCACCACGGTCATCACTTCTCTTTCTTCTCTTGATCAGCCAGTCTTTTAAACTCACCTGAAAATTCAAACATATTAGTTGACAAAGAAGCTATTAGTTTGTGATCTGTGTGATCTGAAAATGTCTCATAACCGCGAAGAGAAAGAGATTCATGGATGCGTCAACACAATCACTGGCTGGTACAGAAGAGCTGGATGCAGAAGAGGAGAAGAGGAGAATGAGCTGCAGGGTGAAGAGGCTCAATGCAAACAAAATCAAACCTACTCCAAGTGCCTGAAGTGCAGGAGAGCGGTCTGTGGAAGATGAACAGTCAGGGTGCTGAATGTCTGTGCAAAGTGTGTTTGAAGGACACGCATCACCTAAGTGTATCATTCAAATGTAGCTTTCTCACAAACGTTCAGTGACCCTCATTTATCAAATGAGCGTAGAAACCAGCGCAAATCCGAGTGCAGAAACCATCTTACATACGTCAGGGTTCAGGTGTGATTCATGAAACGGTTGTATCAAGGTATCATAAACGGGTGTTGATGCGGCGGTTGGAAACAATCTAACAATTTAAATATCACGCCCCTAAATATCCTCGGGTCCGGAGGCCTCGCCCCCCAGAGCTTACGACCACGTGAGGCGGAATACGTACAAAAGCGAAACTTCTCCGACTTCGAAATAGAAACTCTTAACATCGCAAGTCTAATTGAACCAATTGGGCAGCCTGAAAAGTGCCATTAAAGCCCCAATATGTAGAAAGCTGCTGAGCAGCGGCAAAAACAGCGGCCTCTGCCGCCACAAGTGGTGATTACTGTATGCTAATAGATGCTACTTACTTCCCTGTTTGTAAGTTCAGATATCAGCTTTATTTGACTGTTTCTGCTTGTACTCTGCAGTGTTTATAACTGATCCACTGGGGAAAAAATAGCTCAACATATGTCGAAAACGTACTGATTACTTGTTTTATTGAAGAATAGCGCTGATAATGAAGCTACGCTAACTTAGAGCGATAAACACATTTCACTTCCTCTTCGTTCTAAACAAATCGCTGCTTGCGGTCAACAAATTTGTGTGGACAACCAAACACCAGCTGAGGTTTGAATAAAAAAAAGTTTACCAACTTTTCTGTTAGATTTCTCTGTAATCCACAAAGTCTTCTTGTTCATTCCTTGTGTCAATTGTGTTTTTATCAGCAAAGCCTATCAGCAAAGGCTACGATTTGAAACCTGATTGTTGTTTTCACCAGACTCTCCCAGCCAGGCTGGGAGAGTCTGGCTGTGGACTAGTGGGGAAAAAGCATCCACCGAACGTACCATGCAGGCTGCTTTATTGCATAATCCACATCAATCGTTTTCAGCGTGTAGCAACGAGCTAGCGGCTAGCACTGCTGTTGTTATTGTTTCAAAGGCAGCGGCGCAAGCATTTGAGCTCAACACGTACAGCAGCAGAGGCAGACAGATTCAACACGGGGGGGGGGGGGGCGTGGACAGGAAATCCAAATATGGTCGCAGCCACAGTCAGAGCGGGCCGGAGCCAATTGCAGAGCTCGCAGGGAGCGGAATGGGATTTCCATCCGGCACCGACTGAAATGGTCCCACGGCACAAATGAGAGAGCTAAGTCCACCATGCTGCTTCCACCCAGTCAGACTAGGTTTTGGCTGCTGCGGCGCTGCTTTGCTTGCCGGGGTCCCGACGCTGCTATTTTGAAAAATATGGTATTTGTGCATCAGCACGTTTAGGAGAGATGGCCTCTGGCTCACAAATGAAATGACGTGAACATTTATGGAGTGATCGTCTTTTACCATTGTCATTAGGGATCTCCATACGATTCACGTCCCAATGCTGAGTGACTGAAAAAGATTCCTTTCATTATTTGAGACAAAAAAACAGACAAAATACGGAATTTTTTCTTATGTTTTCTTCATCAAATTAAAGAATCCCTTTTTATTTCTGAGGTAGGGTATGCACTATGCATACTGTATTTCCTTTTCTTTGTAAAAGAAAAACTGAAAGAAACGCATTGTGATACATTTTTCATCTAAGCGATTTGAATCTTCGCACATTGGTATGGATTTTTTACCATCTTGCAAAGTATTGTTACATCGCTAATAAAGAAAAAAAAACATCGCATGGATGCATAACTGGGACGTATCCTCAGTGATGTACCCTGGGGTCATAGGATGTTTCGGGTCTCGCAACATCATACACCCTCGCCCAGGTGACCCAGCCGGGGCTGGCCAAGCCCCAACTTACGTCCCAGTAGCTACCCACGGTCAGCCCTATAGGGAGGGTCGAAGGTGGTCACGCGGTCAGGGCCACTCAATCCGCTGCTCCGGAACTACTCTGCCGGGACCGGGGGAGGGAGAGGGCTCTGGTACGTAGAGGGACCGGGCTCTGTGGGTTGCCACCCGGCCGGGTTCCTCCCTCGTCTCACCAGGTCTACGACCTGTGCGCTGCACCAGACTCCCCCGCTCCAAACATCTCATTCCGAGGTGATGGTATCTTAGTGGACACCATGCAGTACCAGTACTTGGTGGCACTGCATTCTCCACTTGCGGCTTGAATGGCCCTCCTAAAAGGCCTCTCGTGGGTTGTTGGGCTTCTTCCTCACGGAAGACGCAGGCTGGGGAGCTAACCCATACTGCTACCCGGGTGCCGTCCCTGTTCCGGCTGTCAACTGACTCTCCAGTAGTCACTAGTCTTTCCTGGTTGTCACGTAGTCTATTCCTATGAGTCACTGGCTAAGCCAGGCTAACTAATAAAGAAAAAAAACATCGCATGGATGCATAACTGGGACGTATCCTCAGTGATGCTAATTGTAATAATTAATTGATGGTGGTTTCTTATGCGCGTAGAGTTGCTTAACACGTTCACTGCCAATGACGTATTAATCCGTCAAAAAAAATCCAACGGTTTACTGCCACTCGATTTTTTTTTTTTGACGGTGGGACGTTGATCTAACCCTTTTACATCTCTTATATAAGTATTGGACGTGTACAACGTGTACAACCCATTCCACCGACCCACTAAGTGGCGACAGTGCTTTCCTGACTAGAGGAAGGCAAGCAAAAAGCAGTGTGACGAAGCCATTCTCATGAAAATGGATTGGCGAAAACGCTTTCGTTTTCGCGCTGATTGCTGGCGGTGCGGCAGGGATCGCGGAACCGCCCGGGCCACCCGGGCCGCGGCCCGGGTACTTTTCAGTTCCCAAAAAAAAAAAAATTTTTTTTTTTTTTTTTTTTTTTTTTTTTTAGATTTTTTTTTTTTTTTTTTTTTACAATTAAACCTCATTTACTTATTACACTCGACTGGTTGTTTTTCAGATGTGATGTGAATCTAAAGTGAACTAAACAAGTCAGATCCACTATAAATGTTTTTCAGTAGATGCTGTGATGTAGCCACAAGAAAGGTGCAATATTAATGTTTTTCAGGAGATGGCGATGTTGCTAGCTATAGGTTCTAAACAAGAAATGTGGTTCAAATGTTTACAGTAGTTTTCCTTTCTTGCTGCACTACAATGTTACAATGCTGTGAGACAGGCCCGGCGTTGGAGGGGGGCCTGACCGGGCCGGGCCCCCCCATTCCCTAAACTGGCCCCCCCATTCATTTTTTTTTTTTTTTTTTGTGTGTGTGCTAAAAACGTTTTTCCGTTTTTCTGTTTTAAAGTTTAAAACGGAATCTGGCTGTCATTAGGCATTGATTAACTGAATGCTATTGCTAACTGTTACTTTGAACCTCCATTTGCAATGATTCTGGCTGGATATTAATTAACTATTGTAAATTTGTCACAATGAATGCAATTTGTGCACAATGTGTAAATACATTTAATATTAATTGTTTAGGCCTATTTGTAAAGTCACAACACATTAGAGATGTCTGTAGTTCCTCATAGATTTAGCCTCTTCCTTTTGCTCTCAAATGCACCAGTTTGACGAATTTTACTTTAAAATGTACAAAATCTTCTTCCGGGGGAGAATCCCCCCGGACCCCCCTTGGCCCCTCCAAGCTAGGGGCAGGCCCCCTCTGTAATTTGGTTCTGGAGCCGGGCCTGCTGTGAGACGGCGCTAAACACAAAAGATGCAATATTAATAGTTTTTCATGAGATACTCAGTATTTAATATTAATACTAATACTAATAATAGAAAAGGAGAAGATACTGAATAATGACATCACAACAGTATAATCCTAATGTTAATTTAAAATTAAATATTCTTATAAATATGGATAAAAGTCCAAAAAACATAAAATTTTCTTCGGCGCTGCCGAGATTCCATTCCTTACAGCACCCCCTACTTAATAATAGTTCCAGCGCGGCTGCAAAAATATGGTGGCGCATTGTGTCAAGTGTACTGGCTCGGGGAACGGTCCGGCCCCCGGTCCCTTAGGTTTCTGACAATGTGGCCCCCTGAACAATTTAGTTGAATAGCCCTGCTGTAAAACCCAGTCGCCCTCATATTCTGGTTTATTTCAAGAAAAAAAAATTGGCTAGTTGAAATTAATTGGCTCCTAACTTTAAAATCTAGCAGCCATATTGGCTGGTGATAAAAAAAAAGTTGAATCTCAAACCCTGCAGTGAGAGCAGGTGGTGACATAGGAGTGAGTGAGAAAAGGAGCAAATATATGATTGTTAAGACTGAATACTGACATCACAACCATCTAATCCTAATGTTAATTTAAAATGAGATATTCCTATATGAATCTGGCTTCAAACGACCAAAATCTTTATATGATGATAATAATAATAATCAATGATGGTGGTTCACAGACGTGTGTGTGTGTGTGGGGGGGGGCACGCCCCCCCGACGGGGGGACACGCCCCCCCGACACGCCCCCCGGCCCCCCCAAGTTCAGATGCGTTCCGCTATCCCTGCGGTGCGGGATTGTACATTTGCATAATAGATTACGGGTGGAACACACTTTGAAACACGCAGCATAAATATGACCAGAATCGCAAAAGCTTCATCAAAGCTCTCAACCAAAACTCCAAGAAGCGAGCGAGTCCATCCAGACTTCCTCAAAGAGCGGCCGCGCAGACAGGCACAGGACAGCAGCAGCAAAGCAGTGAGACTGGTGACAAGCTTGTGACACGGCCGCTGCAGCCAAGAAGAACGCCCACGGAGGGAGGAGTTGGAAGCAGAGGGGGGTTTCCTGCTGTTATGGAGGAAATTACTGTTCAAAACTATTGTTTAGATGTCTGACGTCTTACTGATGCCAAAAATGAATGGTTAAAGTGACTGTTCTATCGAATTTCACAAAAAGCCGTTTATCTCAAAATAATTTTTCTGACGCTGAAACCATGCTGTATTCAACTGCTAATGCTTACATAACTACTAACTCTACAAACTAACTCTTTTAGACAGAGAAAGCACACATTCTATTAGTTCTTTTGAGATATTGTGTGTTCACAAAATCTTAGCAGAAAGAATCCTCGGGTCTTGAAAGATGAGCCAGAATCCTCAAAAAAAACCTCTGGCAGAACCTACCTACAGTAAAAAAAAAATGGCTGGCAGTGAATGTGTTAATTGCTTAACACCAACAGGTTAACCCCGTTAATTCCAGACAATAGTTTGAAAATCATTTTGGAAGGTTAAACTCCAACAAAAAAGATTGAAGCTCAATATTTCTTTTGATATAAAGATGTTATGAATTTTGGAAATTACGAGTCACAGTCAATGTAGGCCTTTACCAGTGTTTCCCACACATTTCTTACTTGGGTGGGCCGTCCATGTATGTCAACGGCCGCCCAGGTAATGTATATTGCATATAAATTATTAATAATAATAATAATAATCTTATTTTATGTTTTAGGTATACATTACATACAAGGACTGAGAGGTTGATGTGCTGTTGACTTCCTTTAGTTTAGTTTCCACATTGCATGCATTGCACATTTTCTTTTCCCCCAACAAACGTTATTCTATTTTCGCTGGTGAAACAATGTTCAGTGTATATTCAATTGAGGACTATTGGCACTTGACTATAGTGTGTGCGGCTACATCTCTGTCTCTCACGAGACAAAAAAACCTCAGTTTGTTCTCCCGTGGACCAGCACCGCTACAAGAACTTGGTGTGCGTAGCACTCTTCTGCACAGTGTATAATCAATAACATATTTTTGTTCAAATTGGTCTCTTTTCTTTTATAGGTTTGGTTCATTGTTGATACTTTTTATACTGGTAATACATTCGAAGGCAGCGCTCCAAATAATCTCAATAAACTCAACTTTTGTGTATTATTGCCTCATTATAACTCAATCATGCATTGACATGATTATAAATGTTATGAATACACAGCAAATGTATGTCTGTTGCCTAGTAGGTCATCTCTCAAGAAAGATTTTCGATTTGCATGAAAATCTGGAACCCAGAAAGACCAGTCTGTCGCTCATGTGTCGACCAATGAAAGACCAGTCTGTCGCTCATGTGTCGACCAATGGAGATTCACAAGAAACAATAAACATGGCAATTCACAATAAAAAGTGGGGATCCACAATAGGGGTGGGAATCGCAGAGTAACTCACGATACGATACTATCGCGATACTTGGTTTTCGATAACGATGGTATCACGATACAGCGATTCTGCGATAATCGATACATTGCAAGAAATTTCATCTACGATACATCACGATATTTGTGTAACTGAAGAGGAAAAAATACCCCTAAAAAGGTAAAAAGCAGGAATTATGTATTTATTCATAGAATTGACATGAAGCAATGTAGAACAAAGTGCAGACTGCATATTGCCTCTTTAACACACACTGACTGCAACTTGTCCACGTGTGAAGTCAACATGTTTAAAGGAAGGATACAAAATAATGCCTCTCTAAAATCTTTTTAATCTGTGTAAATTAAGTTTACAGAAGAAATGCATGCAAAAAAGAATAAAAAAAAATACACATTTCAGGATAAAATGTCACAATATGGCATCACAATATGTATCACGATGCGGGTGCCAGTGTATCGATAATGTATCGCAAGAGGAAGTATCACGATATTTTGTCCCACCTAAACACATGGGGATCCACAGTAAACAATCTGTCAGCATGGTGGAAGAAAATCCAGATAATAGCGCTCGTGGTAAAGAACGCTGTCAAACAGCGCGTCTGTTACCTCCACGTTTCATTCGGAGTGCCGTTGCTAGTCGGCAGTGTTGTAGTCGGTCACTATATCTCGAGTCCAAGTCGAGTCTAGAGTTCCCAGTGTTCGAGTGCGAGTCTGAGTCACCTTAGAACAGGTTGAGTCCCCAATCCATTACCTGAGTCTGAGTCTGACTTACTGAACATGAGCATGAATCCACACATGTAGTGGTCGGTAAAATGATCACAAAGGGCCACGGCCTCTGCGTTGAGTTCTGGTTTCTAAGGTAATTGAAAATGAGCTTTTGCCCCCAGAGGTTTTTAACTCATTGATACCTGATACAGCATTTGTGTGTGTGTGTATCCCTTTAAGACCGCGAACCGCGTCACTCGGTTTGCGGTCTTAAAGGGATACACACACACAAATGAGGGATATACACGCAAATGCTGCATCAGGTATCAATGGGTTAACCGATGGATTCCCAGATTGCCTATTAGGCAACAGACATGAATTTCATCCACTAGATGGTGCCACGTCACCATCTGTCCATACAGGTTTGTCTCACTCACTCACTGACAGCAGCTTCCCTACTGGCCGTAGACTGTATAGCAGCGGCAGCAATGAACGACAAGCAGGCTGTGATGAGGGGTATGTGCCTGACCTGTACCGAATGCGAGCATTACGTGCCAGGAGAGGCTAACGTCAGCTCCTGTCTTCCTGCCTCTCATATCCACATAGCACCAGGAGAGGCTAACGTCCACATAGCACAACCCATGGACTCAACACCGGAGATAGCAGGCTGCCAATTCCACCAGGTAGAAAGCAATGTTGATTTTATCTCACAATTCTTGCTATTGGGTAGGGCCATATGAAATCCATTAGACCCCTGCCCCAAATTCATTTTTTTCCCCTTCTTCTTTTTCCCAAATTCCAGTTTTTCAATATAATTTTAATTTAGGGGTTAGGATCGATATTTTTTTCTTTTTTCGACAGAAGTGAAAACTTGTTGTCAAGTTGACACGCACGACCAACGCGATTCTCAAAACACCCCAATTGAAAACTGAATCATTTCTCTAGGCCTATTTTACAATTATGAAATAATTTAGGTTACTACAATAATTAGATCTACTTTTGATTTGAATAATTATACCTACTTTTATCAATTTCAGAGAAAGTATGGAAAATTCTGCAATATTCCATGTTTTACAGTTGATTCTATTTTTATTACCAAATTCCATCTTTTTTCTTTTTTTTTTTCAATTTTGGGGAAATCATATGGCCCTACTATTGGGTCATCATCTAGTACTGTAGTAGGCTATGCCAGCCTTGCTAGATAGCTGTTGGTATTGACTGTATAGACTAGAGTTGGGTTGAGTTCCGCCATCTGACGGAGGTTTGAGAGTGGCTGTCACAGCTGTCATTCACCCCTTATTATATCTTCAACTAATTAAAAACAAACATATCACAACAATGAACACTGAACATACATCAGTTCGATGAGAACTACCTAAAATAACAGAAACCATCTTTGCGGAATATTTATTTGACGTGTACTTTGATTATTTTTTTTTTTGGCGCATCTTCCATCCGCTAACATGGACATGGCTTAACATTTATGAGCTATACTGCAGCCAGCCACATGGGGGCAATCAAGATATTTTGTCTTCACTTTCGGGAGCTGTCTGTCATGACGTCCGTACAGTCTATGGTACTGACTCGTGGCTTGAGCATACAATAAAGTTATTTGCTCAAGAATTAAATGCATAATTTCCCATTGCTACACACCTATCCTGTATATCACCCTATATATCATATATATACCTGTATATCACCTATCCTGTATATCACCCTATATATCATATATATACCCTGTATATCACCTATCCTGTATATCCAGATCATCCTTTGTGCCAGTAGCCATCAAGCTCTACAACCAAGCTTGATTATTTATATATGTTTATATATGTTTTATATATGTTATATGTTTTTTCTTTTCTTTTTTTATTCTTAACTATCTTGGTCTGTCTGTGTTTCCACTCTTACTACTGTTTTTGCTACTATGACACCTGGATTTCTCCACCAGGATTAATAAGGCTTTATCTTTTGGTTCTTCATTCCACAGCTTTCGGACAAGAGAAGACTTTCCCTCGGGTGGGTTCCCAGCCCCAAAACCGCAAAGACCCACTTCAACAACAAGATGTTGCCAGCATTTTACGAGGCAGCGTGTCCCGTTCTGAACGACAAAGTGTTTAAAAGAGACTTCATGCTGGAAAGGAATTGGGCTTTCAAGATCACGAGGAAAATTGACAATATGGAAAGCATGCTTACATTTGCGTGCGGACCCAATCCCGCTGCAGGTGGTCGTTTTCTGGAGCCAAACTTTAAAATCAAGGGAGGGCACGATATAGTGACCTGCCAGCAGAACATTGAGAAGATGGATAAAATCATAGCAAATATAAAAGAAGAAATGTCCCACGTCGAGGAGCACGAGAACATGCTCTTCAACAAGGACGGGAACCATCCGAGGCCGTGGCAGGGGAGCAAGAACGGTTTCAACATCCAAATGAAGGCCAGGACGGTGACTCTCCTCGCCTGGGCAGAGAGCGTGAGGAATAACCTGCACATCGCTCTGCAGAGAATCAAGAGACGCTTCACCTCTGAGGACAACGGTCCATCACGAGTCAGCAGGATGAAGAAACAGGCCAAAAGGAAGGCGAGGAAGAAGAAGGCCCAGCGGAGGGAGAGCCGTGAACATCAACTGATGCAGACCATTTTCCCTGAAGCCTCAGCCGATGTGACCATCACAGCTGATATGGTGATTGTAGAGAAGGTGGCAGCTCTCAACCAACAGCAGGGAACCTACCTGTACAGCCTGCTGCAGAGGCTGGAGAGCACAGAGGAGGCACGTTCAATCATCACGGCCAGTCTGGGGGAGGCCGGCAGGAAAGGCTTCCGGGCAGGTCATCTCAGTCAGCATGTTGACTGTAAGGGAGATTGCAGTTCAGAAGACTGCCCCTTTTTTGAGCGGGCCGCTGGCCTTTTTCGCAGCCTCGGCGGGCAAACGTACGGGACCATGTACGCTCCCTCTGCTACAGGGCTGTCGCAGCTGGGAATGGCAGAACTGGACAATGACGCCTTGGAAGGCATAGAGTTTACCCCAGAACTGGCAGACCTCCTTAAAGCGGGTTGCTTTGAGGAGGAAGTGGAAGATCATATCAGAAGAATACACTATAGGAATAGAAATGTATGCGTTTAATAGTGTTTGCAATTAGAATCACTTTCATAGACGTCGGAAGTTGGGTCACTTGACATATTCTGTTCGGTCAAAATTCGAAAAGTGTTATGTTGAGAGAAAATGGTGTTTTTCTAACCGTTTTATTGTGTGAGTGTAATAGGCTATAGTGTAGCATTTAATGTATTTGTAATTTTTTGATTGAGTTGGTATTAATTAAAACGCTCAAGTGATAGTCAGGAGGGGGAGGGGTTAGACCCAGATATCCATATTGCTATGGCAGCAGCTTTGAAATCGGCTTTGAAATTGATGCACGTCTTCAGTTATCTATTTCTAAAATAAAAAAGCTATCAAGTGTTCTAGGATCTACTTTGTGGAATTTGACTCTGCTGCTGTTGTGTTGAAATGTGGTCACTGATTAAGGAAGGGATAATCAACGAGTAGGTGTGCATTAAAACTGTTAAATGCACACCTATGAGTTGATTATCCTGCTTATACCACGGTTAATCTGTCAACAATATAACATAAAAGCATTCACAAATGTTTGATGAAAGTGATGCTAGTCCACACATGGGCAAAATACGGCCCGCGGGTCGCATGCGGCCCTCGGGTGCACCTGTGTGGCCCGCGATGGAATTGCAAAAAACAAAACTTTTTTTTTTTTTTTACAGTGCACGTGAATGCAACATGCAAGATACCCGCTGAATAAGTGTCCAAATGTTCATGTCATTCTGGCCAATACTCTACTTCTGTTATAGCATTTCAGTCTGGAATATGGAATATCTTTCAATAATCTTTATGACTAAAAGGCTTCATTGAAGTAGAAATTTAAATAATTAACTCATTGATTTTGGATTTATTTAGCTTCAAGAGTGCATTTTTGTTCGTGTGACCCTCAACACAGGCTTTGATCATCCTGGGCCACTTACTGATACTTATGCTTAAATTAACCCACTCATATTCTGGTTTATTTCAAGAAAAACATTTCGGCTAGTAGAAATTCTAATTGGCTGGTAACTTTAAAATCTAGCAGCCATATGGTGGTCAAAAAAGTTAATTTCCAGCCCTGAGAGCAGGTGGTGACATAGGAGTGAGTGAGAAAAGGATCAAATATTGGTGGTTAAGACTGAATAATGACATCACAACTGTTAATTTAAAATGAGTTATTCTTCTAAACCTGGCTTCAAATGCCCCAAATTTTTTGCGCTGTTCGGCCCTCAGCAAAACCTGGTAGCGAGGACATTTTTTGTGGCCCTCTCTATCATCAAAGTTGCCCATCCATGGGTTACAGCATGACAATATTTGTTCGGCCCCCGGCAACAATCTGATTGAGCTGGCAAGGCAGGTTTGTGTTTATGTGAACATGAAGTCTGGACCATGTCCGGCTCGACAGAGCAGTATATTTGCCAGTTTTACCCTTCTAGACATGAGGGATCTTTGTTTAGGGTGGAAAGGGACTCAGCAGCATACCAGGGCAGGTCGGCTTTATTGTGTCCATAATTTGATTATGATTTTTTTTTAATCGAGTGTTGGTTTACTCGAACACCCATCACAATTTTCCTTTCTGTGAATATGTCTGTATTTCAGTCTTCCCTCCAAAGGTCCAGCAGCTGTTGGTCTGTAGAGAAGAGGTTCCCCCTGATCAACAGGAGTGGAGCTCCAGTCTGGACCAGGAGGACCCAGAGCCCCCACAGATTAAAGAGGAACAGGATGAACTCTGGACCATTCAGGAGGGAAAGCACCTTCAGCAGGACCCAGAGCCCCCACACATCAGTCAGGAGTTTCAAGCCCATATCACCCAGTTCACATTCACTCCTGTCCCTGTGAAGAATGAAGATGATGAAGAGAAACCGCAGTCCTCACAGCTTCATCAAAGCCAAACTGAGGACAACAGAGAGGCAGAGCCTCTAGCCAGCAGCTCAACAGAACATATTAAAACAGAAGCTGATGGAGAGGACTGGAGAGTATCAGAACTAGCCAGGAACTTAGATCCAGCTAGTCATTTACAACCAACTAGTGATGGCAAGGAGACTATACAACCTCAGTCATGGTTAGACTCAGAAAAACACTTTGAAGTCCTTGTAAGTGAGAGGAGATCTCAGACCAGGGGGAAACGCTTTAGTTGCTCCGAGTGTGCGCAAACATTTGGTCGTAAGGGAAACTTGAAGACACACATGAGAATTCACACAGGAGAGAAGCCATTTAGTTGCTCAGCCTGTGGTAAATGTTTTGGTGTTAATAGCTCGTTGAAGAAACACATGAGAGTCCACACAGGAGATAAATCATTTAGTTGCTCAAACTGTGCTAAACGTTTTAATGATAAAGCGAACTTGAAGAGACACATGAGAATCCACACAGGAGAGAAACTGTTCAGTTGCTCATACTGTGCTAAAAGTTTTATTCAGAAAGGCGACTTGAAGAAACACATGGTAGTCCACACAGGGGAGAAGCCATTTAGATGCTCAGACTGTCCTAAAAGTTTCCGTGATAAAGCAAACTTGAAGAGACACATGAGCATCCACACAGGAGAGAAATCATGTAGTTGCTCAGACTGTGCTAAAAGTTTTCGCGATAAAGGAAACTTGAATGAACACAGAGTCCACACAGGAGAGAAACCATTCGGTTGCTTTGCTTGTGGGAGAAGTTTTAGTTCAATGTCACAGGTGAACAGGCACACGTGTTGTGATGAGAGCAGCAGCAGGTGAAGCTGCAGAGCTGCTGGAGGAGCTGAACTGTTTAGCAGTAACAGAACAATAGCCTAGAGACTCATCATGATAGTCCATCATTCAGGAGGAAACCCAAACCCTTTCCCATTGTATTTCTCCCTTAATATTCATAGTATTCCCATGATGTCACAAGTATTTTCCTACCAATATGGCGCTACAATACACAGCTCATTGGCTGTTTGTGTCATTTGATTGGAATCACCTGTTAATTCATTACACTTACCTGGTATTTTCCTACCAAGATGGCCGTGTGGTGATGTAACAATACTATCAATATAATATTCAGACTGAATGGCCATCATTCCCACTCCATTATTTGTTGTATGATTTTCCCAAACAAATCACTAGTAACAGACATATCTGAACGATCACTAGTGACCGGCGTATCTGAACCAATCACTAGACTTGTCTGTGAGCCTACGAATTCTCATTATAAAAATTGTCAGTGTTGTAACAGTAATTAACCTTGATCCGTGTCTCAAACTATGCCATGATTCATGATGATTCCTTGAATTTGAGGGAATTGGGCCTGGAAAGTCCTTGAATTTGATGTTTAAGATGTGGGAACCCTGCATTGTCATTATGATTGTGTTTAGTTCAAAATTCCAAAGGTGAATGTGTTGTTAGTTCAATATAAATACATTTAAAAATGTCTAGATTGTAAGATGTGTGTGGGGTTTTTTTTAGATCGGGAATCACAAAAAATAAAATAAATTGCAAGAACCCTCTAGCTATCAAGATCTTATGCCAAATTATTATGGCCTAGGCTATTACAGAAAAAAGTACATTAATGAATAATTAATGAATTCATGAGTTCAAGTCCTCGTCTCCAACTTCCCAGTCTGAATGCATAAATGCCCGAATCAGAGTCCAAGAAAGAAAATGGTGAAACAAATCTTTTTATGTTTTTATTTAACCTTTATTTAACCAGATAAGACCCATTGAGACACAGGATCTCTTTTACAAGGGTGACCTGGCCAAGAGGCAGCAACATCATCAGCAAATACATACAATTACTGGATTACTCCGCAGATCAGCTGTTATTTTGGTTTATTTCTGCCGGTTTGTTAGTGAAGACATCTAGTGAAGACACAACAAATAGAATACACAAATGAAAATATGAGTGATTTTGATAGCGAGGCGAGGACGATGCCATTCACCTTGGTGACAAGAGGATAAAATTATGAACCAGAGAGAGTAATATACAGAAGAGGAACTTTTGCAGAGAGAGTGAACAGGCAGAAAGAGAGAGACGGGGAACTGCCATAATATGCTGCCTTACTGAATGCCGGTGACCTTTTTCCCCATTCCCAGGATAAATTGTGGAAAACGTCCCAGACCAGACAGGCCAGGTGACTTGTTGTCTCTAAAGTAAGTCAGTGTTTTGTCTCTCTTCTAAGCCTTCCTGTTTTATAACTTTTTCAATAATTTTGTCCGGCCACAGTTATGCCGTTTTACATGCGATCGGGCTGAAACTTTTTTTTACACTTTTTCAGAGCACCCGTGCGGTGACCTGATGGAGCTGGATTT
>NC_139627.1:61432611-61455111 GCF_964638095.1 Poromitra crassiceps
CGGCCATTTTTGCCTGATTTGCTGATGGGTGCTTCTTCCGGTGTGATCCTCCCAGCCTTGTTGCTGACAGCTTGACACCCGTCTGGGCGAACGGAGCAAATCACTAATCAGGTCCAGCTTCGGCAAAAATCTCGTCGATAAATATCCCTTTAAGAGCGCAGTGCATTCATGGGTAATCGCCTGCTGTGGCCAATATTAACCATTTCGAGTAACACTGTTTCCATACGGATCACCGGCGTTAGTTTGTTGTTTATAACGTGGCTATATTCATAACGTTTTCTATCTCGGATACGTTATTTCGAATCGCACATAGGTTACGCCAA
This sequence comes from Poromitra crassiceps, assembly GCF_964638095.1. Taxonomy (NCBI): domain Eukaryota; kingdom Metazoa; phylum Chordata; class Actinopteri; order Beryciformes; family Melamphaidae; genus Poromitra; species Poromitra crassiceps. The sequence goes on from NC_139627.1 coordinate 61,432,935, forward strand.
ACCCCACATAGGTTACGCCTCGAATCCCACATAAGTTACGCTAAAACGCACATACTTTACGCCTCGAATCGCACATAGGTTACGCTAAAAACCACCACCGCAAAGCGTGTGGGTTTCAGGACGAAACAGACTCGAGCCACTAACGTCATCTTAACACATTCACTGCCAGCCATTTTTTTTTTTACTGTAGGTAGGTTCTGCCAGAGGGTTTTTTTTGAGGATTTTGGCTCATCTTTCAAGACCCGAGGATTCTTTTTCTGCTAAGATTTTGTGAACACACAATATCTCAAAATAACTAATAGAATGTGTGCTTTCTCTGTCTAAAAGAGTTAGTTTGTAGAGTTAGTAGTTATGTAAGCATTAGCAGTTGAATACAGCATGGTTTCAGCGTCAGAAAAATTATTCAGAGATAAACGGCTTTTTGTGAAATTCGATAGAACAGTCACTTTAACCATTCATTTTTGGCATCAGTAAGACCTAAAACAATAGTTTTGAACAGTAATTTCCTCCATAACAGCAGGAAACTCCCCTCTGCTTCCAACTCCTCCCTCCGTGGGCGTTCTTCTTGGCTGCAGCGGCCTGTCACAAGCTTGTCACCAGTCTCACTGCTTTGCTGCTGCTGTGCGGCTGTGCCTGTCTGCGTGGCCGCTCTTTGAGGAAGTCTGGTTGGACTCGCTCGCTTCTTGGAGTTTTGGTTGAGAGCTTTGATGAAGCTTTTGCGATTCTGGTCATATTTATTCTGCGTGTTTCAAAGTGTGTTCCATCCGTGATCTATTATGCAAATTTGCAATCCCGCACTGCCAGCAATCAGCGCGAAAACGAAAGCGTTTTCGCCAATCCATTTTCATGAGAATGGCTTCGTCACACTGCTTTTTGCTTGCCTTCCTCCTTCCTTGTCGCCACTTAGTGGGTCGGTGGAATGGGTTGTACACGTTGTACACGTCCAATACTTATATAAGAGATGTAAAAGGGTTAGATGCACATCCCACGGTCAAAATTTTTCTTTTTTTTTTCTTTTTGACGACTCAACTCGTCGTTGGCAGTGAACGGTTGGATTCTGTTTGACGACTCAACTCGTTGTTGGCAGTGAACGTGTTAAGAGCACAATATTCCTGGAGTGCAAGTTTACCTAAACAGTTACATGTCCTCTGCATTCTACATAAAATTAAGATATTACGGGTTGTTTTATTTTGTATGTTACATACTTATTGACCAAGTTATGTTCAATTCAGCCAGGGTACAAGAGACTGAGTGTAGGTGGCCATCTTTTCAAATCAAGTAGAATACATTAGGAAATGGCAAGCTGCAGCAATAGTCACGTTAAACCGGACCTTGTACGCACAATTATTTTTTACAGTGGGGCATTCAAAAATAAGGTGGATAGGCGATGTTAAAGTCAGGTAGAAGTTGAGTAACTGTGCTTGTAGTTTGGGTGGATGAGACGAGGAGGGGGCATCTTGAAAACGATGGCATCTTCTAAAACACGCTCTGGCCAATCAACTTGGCCTGCATAAACTTTGACTGCCCCCAGTGGTGATGTTGAACCCTGGCTTCATGTTGAAGCCTGTTTCACTTTGTGTCTCTGCTCTCTCGCTGTAGAAATGCATGTTGCTCTTTGTGAGATGTTTCTAAACCAGTCAACAACACATTCTTAATTATAGGACCTCTATTTATCTGTGTGTGTGTGTGTGTGTGTGTGTGTGTGTGTGTGTGTGTGTGTGTGTGTCAGTGTCGAGGAGCCCATGGAGGATGAGCGAGAGGAGAGGCCGGCGCTGGTTCCCAGCTTGTTCCCGCTCTTCCCCCCGACGCTCTACTTCAGCACGGCCAGCGAGAGAGGTGACACACACCAGAGAGGGACTTGGACTGAGACTTGGGACTGAACTCGCACAGACAGTGACTAGAGACTCATCCTCAAAATACTTTAAACTCGACTTGGACTGAGACTTGGGACTTAACTCGCACAGACAGTGACTAGAGACTCGTCCTCAAAAGACTTTAAACTCGACTTGGACTGAGACTTGGGACTTAACTCGCACAGACAGTGACTAGAGACTCGTCCTCAAAAGACTTTAAACTCGACTTGGACTGAGACTTGGGACTTAACTCGCACAGACAGTGACTAGAGACTCATCCTCAAAAGACTTTAAACTCGACTTGGACTGAGACTTGGGACTTAACTCGCACAGACAGTGACTTGAGACTCGTCCTCAAAAGACTTTAAACTCGACTTGGACTGAGACTTGGGACTTAACTCGCACAGACAGTGACTAGAGACTCGTCCTTAAAAGACTTTAGACTCGACTTGGACTGAGACACTCGACTTGGACTGAGACTTGGGACTTAACTCGCACAGACAGTGACTAGAGACTCATCCTCAAAAGACTTTCAACTCGACTTGGACTGAGACTTGGGACTTAACTCGCACAGATAGTGACTAGAGACTCGTTCTCAAAAGACTTTAGACTTGACTTGGACTTGAGAGAAACTGTTGCTAATAAAGGAGTGAGGATAATCCAGTACATGCTTTGAATTCCTTAGTTTTAGCTATGCAGTGTTCTAAGTAGGGACGGACAATACTTTTGGAATAGGCATTTTTATTATAAAAAATATTTTTTTATTGTTAAAGCCCCAATCAGTAAGATTTTTGACATTTTTTACTGTAATATAAGTGCGTTTTAGTCATAGGACATGGTAGATTGACTTGAAATAGGGAGAATCTCGCCTTTATTTATCCCACACCGCCCTCCATTGGCCAGCCCTGGGACTAAGCAGTTTGTCTGCCACGTCCCGTAGCAATAAAAAAAAAAAAAAAAAAAGATGCGCGCATGCGCTCTCCAGCCGCAGCGTTGTCTTCCTGAAAACCAAGAAGTAACTCGATTCGGATTTGCTACGAAAATGATGTTTCACGGAACTATGGATTATTATTTCATCACGTGGTGAGTACCCGATGTCACAACATGTACATAGAGCTTTCTGGCGCTGTGTTTTGTTGACTTTGAACGGCGATATCGTTATCGATACTAATGCACGCAGAGGGCGCAGTGGAAAACTTACTGAATGGGGCTTTAAAATCAAATAGTTTATGTGACAATGGGCTACATGCACAACTCCACTACTTCCTGAAATTAGTACAGCTTCTTTATTTCCTGTCATCACTATTGGATGAACTGATTAATGTCAGGTGTGCTGCAGTCACAACAATGATCAGGCACACCTGATTAATCAGTTCATCCAATAGTGTAGGACAGGAAATAAAGAAGCTGTACTAATTTCAGGAAGTAAAAAAGTTGTGCATGTAGCCTATTGTCTCACCTTAAAAAGTACATTTTCCCTTGTTTTTACCGGCGCCTGTCTGTCTCTTTAAGAGCATGGCCAAGCCACAAGTTTGTCCAAGTGGCGTTGCCGTACCTGCATGTGCTGACTATGCTGCAGAACGGCTCATACAGCCTGCCGGTGTGCGATATTTTTTTCCCAGGATGGCGAAGGCATGACCCGCCCTTCTCTGCCTCTGATTAGCTTAGCGTCAAACATTGTTCATCCAATCACATTCGCTTGGCTATCCTGCATCTCTTTCTACAGTCTGTGGTCAGACAGACGTGCATGAAAGGCGGCACTGTGTTTATATGTTTTTATAGTCTGGTCTATGGTTTATAACGCTGCCGCTACTCTTGACAGTGCACGTATGTAGCCTATAGACAAATATTTTCAAAAAATGATACAAGATTCAAGAGAATCCATCAAGGGTGATAGACGTTGATAATAAAAAAAAATAGGGTCAATACGCATTTACATTAGGGATGCACATTTCCAATAAATTCCGAAATCGATCATTGGTAATGTTAACGAGCAATCAATCGAGTAATTGTAATAAAAAAAATACAAAAAATACAAACCATACCAAATGCGTTTTTCCCTCAATAAAATCTTTATTTATACAGCAGCAACTTATTGTATGTTTCTCACAGCACTGCATAGCATAGCCTACGCTATGAAACACATAAAAACGTAGAGGCATAACTTTTAGACATGTCAACATTTGCCCAGAATCCCCGTCACGGCCGCTGCCTACTAGGTCCAACAGGGGCTCACTTACCGCAGATTGTTTACTTTCTCTGCTCTCAGCTGTCACAGCTCTTAAACGCTGATGCCGAGTTGCTCAGCTCCAGTCCAGGTGAGACTATGGATCCGAATGAACATTGTTCAAGTGATGGTTGTTGTACGTGCGCCGCAACTCTTCCTCTTCCTCGCTGATGGTGGGTTGCTCCAGGTTTGAGGAAGAGGAGCCAGCCAATTTATCCGAATGAACACTGTTCAAGTAGAGCATCTTATGACTTGTCTGAAAAGGGCTATAGTGATGTAGCCGAGTGTCCGGGTCCGCCTATTACTTACACTTTGTTAATAAAACAATAAACGAGAGTCAGGCTGTAACGTTATAACACGTTTCCACATTTATTCTCAGACAGCTAGCGCCTAGCGTTAGCACACTCGTCAACACCGGCTCTGTCGACAACATAAGTCCCCCACTTCCTGTTCTATGGCAACTCTGAGGGGACATCCACAGAACCTCGCATACACACTGAACAGTCTGTTACAGTGATATCATTGCGCCCTCTGGAGGATCATTGAAAAATGATTTGAAAACACCGTTCTACTGACGGAATGCACGTTGCTTTTTGTTGTTGTTGTTTTGATCGAGTAAAGGTTCACATGCTCGAGTAAATCCTTAACGAGCGAGTAAGCGAGCTTCCATTAATTGTGTGCATCCCTAATTTACATAGAACTTTAATTCAGCTTATTGTAACACCAAGAGTGACATTTAAATTGAGAAAATAAATACGGTAGTGATGAAATTTAGAGTGACAAGAAAAATACACATTCATGTCTGTGCAATAAGTAAATAAGTCACACAGTTATACGGTTCGAGGAGGCTATATGAAGTGTGATCTCAGCCAACTCCCAATAGTGTTTTTGCTAGAAATGTCCATCTCTAGTTCTAAGCAGTCGGGATAGAATGCAGCAGATGATAGAACGCAGCAGATGATAGAATGCAGCAGATAATAGAACGCAGCAGATGATAGAATGCAGCAGATGATAGAATGCAGCAGATGATAGAACGCTCGGCCATAAGAGACTTGACCCCTCACCATTTTTTATAATCGATTAATCGTTTAAGACTCATTTTAAAGAAAGCACGCTATGAAATAATTAGGGCTGTCATACGATTAATTTTATTAATCGCGATTAATCGTGCGATTAACTATAGTTAATCGCGATTAATCGCATCTTTGTATGGCATGTCTGAAATGCCATTATTTTGCATTTCAAAGCATTTTTAATGAGATATTAATCATTCTTACCAGTGTGTCGTGATTGGGAATCAAATGAATGCAAATAAATGTACTTTGTGATCTTGAATTTTAGATTTGGAATGTAGACAGGAGGTAACAATGTCTACAAATACTTCGGTACAGATACTTCCGGCGGCGGCGCTGTGGAGCAGTCGAAACCCAAAATGACACAAAAACATTGGCACTTCCATGTGAATAATGGCTCGGTATTGGAAACTGTGTATTGATAACGTGTATATCACGTGAAGCCATTGGAGCCGACCTCCCAGTGGTTAGAGGACCCGCTCATCCGAGACTCTGAAGGAAGAATGAGTGACGAGTCTCGCGCTAACTAGCTGGCTGCTAGCTGGCTGCTAGCTACTTTTAGGTGATCGCTCGCCTCAAACTCGATGTACTTCGGTGATATTTTAATTCCGTTTTACACAAGGTGCAAACTACGGCTCTTGACTTGTCCACTGTGCCATTTGGGGAGTTTTTTTTTTAAAGTAAAACGAGCCATTTAAAAGCGTATTGCTGTCGTTCTCTTCCATGCCTCCTGCACAAGCAGGAGACAGGAAACCGAACGGCTTGACTACAAGTACGGGTGCGACGAAGGGACAAAATAGCGGCATACGATTAACGCGATTAAAAAATAAAATAACGTGTTACGGTCGGCTAACGCTGACAGCCCTAGAAATAATAATGAAAGATTATGAGACTTCATTATTATTTCATAACGTGGTGAGTACATGAGTCACAACATGTACATAGGAGCATTTTGGTGCTGTTGGAATGTGTATTTGGTGACTTTATGGGGATAGGCTAGCCAGTTCCATGGACTATCAGTCATTGTGCTAAGCTAACTAGCCAGTTCCATGGACTATCAGTCATTGTGCTAAGCTAACTAGCCAGTTCCATGGACTATCAGTCATTGTGCTAAGCTAACTAGCCAGTTCCATGGACTATCAGTCATTGTGCTAAGCTAACTAGCCAGTTCCATGGACTATCAGTCATTGTGCTAAGCTAACTAGCCAGTTCCATGGACTATCAGTCATTGTGGCGTGATTTCGAACCCCACATAGGATAAGCAATAACCACGCCCTGTGGCGCTGGGATTGGCCAGGAGCATTGAAGCTTGGGACTAAAGCACTGGGGTTTTTCATCTTTTAAAATAAAGATGTTTAAAAAACTATTGCTTGTTACATTTTCAGTGCTGTACCTTTTCTCTGAGTAAGAATTAAGCTACGATATGATACATTATATTATATGACCTATGAACGTGAACACAACACCGTTTATATTATTGCATGTTTTTGTAGATTGTGTACATTGTGTAGATTACAATTATTATTGCTTATTATTATTACTATGATAAGGTGACCATAATTCATTTCAATGTCCGCTCTCAATGTCCGCTCTCGAAATCGCTGTCCGTTCTCGAGAGTTCTGTTCATGAAATCGCTGGGCTGCGTGCCCTCCAGTGTTGCTCCTGGCCAATCCCGGCGCCACAGGGCGTGGTTATTGCTTATCCTATGTGGGGTTAGAAATCACGCGTCATTGTGCTAAGCTAACTAGCCAGTTCCATGGACTATCAGTCATTGTGCTAAGCTAACTAGCAGAGGGTGCGTCGCTACTTTCTACTGCACGCACTGAGAAGAGAAGTGCGTCCATCTTCTCATCTTACTATCGGGAATATGGCAAATAGTCAAATCTCCCAAAATGTTGACGTGTTCCTTTAATAGTGGAAACGTGTTCATACAGGATGTAATAGAAGTTGTTGTTGTTGTTGTCCAGTGGAGATGCTGCCTGCAGAGCAGAGGCGGCTGCTGAAGTGGAAGATGAGCACGGTCACTCCCAACGTGGTCAAACACACCATCGCCCGCTCACACTTCAAAGTCACCAAGAGTGAGTCATCGTCCACTACTGTGTGTGTGTGTGTGTCAGTCTGTGTGTGTGTGTGTGTGTGTGTGTGTCAGACAGAGAGAGACACCAAGCATCAAAGGCTTTTTTATACTCTCTGTACTCGTTATTGTTGTCAAATAATATTGAATATTGACATACAATGTACTTTGCTGCTTTGGATATGCTGCTCGGATACTGAACAGAAATATAAACACAACACTTGTTTTTCTCCCATTTTTTCACGAGTTGAAATAAAAGTTCAAAGTTTTTATATGGCCACAAAAGGCTCCCTTCTCTCACATTTTGTTCACAAATGTGTTTCAATCTGTGTTAGTGAGCACTTCTCCTTAGCCAAGATAACCCGTCCACCTGACAGGTGTGCCATGTCAACATGCTGATGAAACATGTCCACCTGACAGGTGTGCCATGTCAACATGCTGATGAAACATGTCCACCTGACAGGTGTGCCATGTCAACATGCTGATTAAACAACATGATTTTTTGCACAGGTGAGCTTTGGACTGCTCACTATAAAAGGCCGGTCTAAAATGTGCAGCTTGATCACACAACACAGTGACACAGATGTCATGAGTTGTGAGGGAGCGTGTGATTACTGGAGCTGCTGACTGGAGATAAATGTTCCAAAAGTACTGATTCACTGAAATCATCTCACCAAGTTTTATATTGAAAACCCAGACCCAAAAAGTACTGATGCACTCACTGAAATCATCTCACCAAGGCTACACATCTTTGTCTGAGAGACTGTTGCTAACTTTGGTTGATGGAGGACAGTGTTTACCGTGTTTTTCAAAGTGCTGTAATCACAGGTAAGGGCCTGTGTCCACCTAGCGTCTTTTTCCCACCGTTAAACGCTGGAAGTACGCTGAGAAGCGCTGATCTCAGCGCACATTTAACAGCTGAAACTAACGTTAGTTCAGTGCGGTATAGCTTGATAGCTGACGGCTAACATTAGCAAACAACACACATACAGTGATTTAGCTCAACACTCACCAGAAATATTTAAGTGTCTAGCCAATCTGCTCCCACAATTGAGCCTTTCTGTCTCTGTTGCGATAGTTTCTCCATATGATTAGTTGCCAGAAAAGGAGCAACCGACACCAGCGTCTTTCTGAAAAGTTAAAATATTTTCAGCTGGAAGCGCTGGGAGTCGGGCGCACACAAACGCCGGGGAGCTGTGAAAATAGACGCTGGGCGCTGCGCACTTTCTCTAGACGTCCGCGTGCGCTCGCATACGCTCTCCCCCCATTGGAAACAACTGAAAATAGACGCCGGAGCTGATGAAAAGACGCTAGGTGGACACAGGCCCTAACACGGTTTTAATGATAATGAAAAGTTGAAACGGAATTGGATCATGGTTTATCATTAAACCGGTTACAGTTTCCTCCCTAAAGCTGACTGCAGGAATGTGCACCAGAGCTGCTTCTCGAGTCTCGACCACACACCGCCTCCAATGTCTTTTGCTGCCTTCAAATGGAACTTGTCAGCTTATGGTTTAAACATGCAGCTGTAATGAGGTTTGTCCCTCTGTGCTTGCTGTAGGAAGCCATGACTGGCTGGGCTGCTGGGGACACCACATGAAGTCTCCTGGCTTCAGAGCCATCAGAGAGTACCAGAAGGTGAGGAGCACTTCATCAGTCACGTCTCAGTAGGGCTTTACATACCATCACACACGTGTCATGTGTCATGCAACAATACATTCATATTTATTTGTTTGTTCATGGTTTATTTGATGGGGACATGTACAATATAATAGAGAAACTGAGAAGCGCTATCTGATGTTCTGTATTGTTTATATGATGTTATGTGTTACTGTATATCATGTTTTTATAAGACCAGGGACCATGATGGAAATAATTTTCATGTTATCCCTTGGATTTTGATGTTCTTCGTTCAGAATAAAATCAATCAATCAATCAATCAATCAATGCAAGTATCAGACACCTGGAATTTCCGCTCCGAGCCGGCTGTCATGCCAAAGAAGTGAACTTTGTGACATCATCAGGAACACTGCTTTAGATACATTAAGGACGTCTATATGGTTTATTAACACATTCACTGCCAGCCGTTTTTCAATACTGTAGTTAGCTTCTGCCAAGGTTTTTTTTTGAGGATTTTGGCTCATCTTTCAAGAGCCGAGGATTCGTTTCTGTTAGGATTTTGTGAACACACAATATCTCAAAAGAACTAATAGAATGTGTGCTTTCTCTGTCTAAAAGAGTTAGTTTGTAGAGTTAGTAGTTATGTAAGCATTAGCAGTTGAATACAGCATGGTTTCAGCGTCTGAAAATTTATTCTGAGATAAATGGCTTTTTGTGAAATTCGATAGAACAGTCACTTTAACCATTCATTTTTGGCATCAGTAAGACGTCAGACATCTAAACAATAGTTTTGAACAGTAATTTCCTCCATAACAGCAGGAAACCCCCCTCTGCTTCCAACTCCTCCCTCCGTGGGCGTTCTCCTCCGCCCTCCTTGGCTCTGCAGCGGGTCTGTGACAAACGAGTTGCTGCTGCCTGGCTGCTGCCTGGCAGTCTGGATGGGGCTCGCTGGATGGGTTTCGCTCGTTTCTTGGCGTTTCGGTTGAGAGCTCTGATGAAGCTCTTGCGATTCTGGGCTTATTTATGGTGCGTGTTTCAAAGTGTGCATCCAGTCTATTCTTGGAACCCCCCACCGTTGCCACCGCTGTGCGTCAGCGCGAAAGTGAAAGCGTTTTCGCCATCCATTTTACAGTATGAGAAAGGCTTCCTCGTGCTTTTCCCTCCAGTTTTGGCTCGCCTCTTTCTACTCTGGAGAGACATGTCGCCACTCAGTGGGTCGGTAAAATAGATTATACACATTCAATACCTCCAATATTGGTATAGGAGACGTAAAAGGGTTAGATCAACGTCCCACCGTCAAAAAAAAAATCGATTTTTTTGACGTAAAAACACGTCATTGGCAGTCAACCGTTGGATTTTGTTTGACGTAAAAACACGTCATTGGCAGTGAACGTGTTAAGAGGTTGAATTGGTCCAGGTTATGTTAAAGACCCCCTAAAGTCATGTTTTCAGATATATATATATTAGGGTTGTGCGATATACCCGAAATACCCATCGTGATTGTTTCACAGTCTAACATCGTGATTGACGATGGCATCGTCATTTATGCCATCCGCCGCTGCAATGCACGTTATTAAAAGCAGGACAGCTGAGCTCTTCATGAGAACGACAGGCAGGCTACTAGCTACTGCACAGAGCCAGGCCACTCAAGCAGTGAGAGGCAGCTACTGCTGTAACAGCTAGCAGTAGCTGCTGTGCTCTCTCAACTCTCTCCAGTCTCCTCAACTCTCGCTCATTAGGTTCAAACGCCCACGCGAATCTAACGTTATATCCGCCAGTAATTCTGTCAGTTTTCTGCCAGCTAGTTAAATTCAACACACACACACACACACACACGTTGTTGGTCAGAATCTGTAACGTTAACGTTAGCCTATTTGTTTTGCGCCGTTCAATATTGCTAGTGCTGTATCAACTTCAACTTTTACTTTGGAAACAGGCGAGTTAAATTCACAGTTGAAGACTTGTACTCACTTTGGGTTGAAAACAGGAAAGAACGTGAAGTTTCTTCTTTGTCTTAAAAGTTTTCACAACAAAAGAACTGACTTCTCGTGCGCGGGGGACGCGCCGGCGACATTAAACAAGCGCTCCCAGTGCAGAGAAGCACTAGAGCGGAGGAGGAGGAGGGGGAGGGGAGGCTTCTCTCAGTCTGAACTGGGTGCGCTCGTTTAATGCCGCCGGCGCGTCCCCCACGCGTCACGGTAAGTGGACTTGGTATTTTTTATTATTAAAACGGCAAAAATGTAATTCAAACAGATAATTAATCACGATGATCCGATGTAGACGGCTCAGAGGTCGATGGGGGGTCGGCCCATCACGATGGTCGATGTCATCGTCCATCGTGCCAACCCTAATATATATAAAACCAGGTTATGTTAAAGACCCCCTAAAGTCATGTTTTCAGATATATATCAAATACTCTGCTTTGAATAATAATTTGTTTAAATACAAAAGTACTTTTGGTACTTTTGTATTGAGTTACCCCCAACACTGGTTATTTCCACACGATGTGAAACGGTGTTGCTCTTCACATGGCCATCTCTGTGTGTGTTCCCTCTCCCCTGTAGCTGAACCACTTCCCCGGCTCATCTCTGTGTGTGTTCCCTCTCCCCTGTAGCTGAACCACTTCCCCGGCTCATCTCTGTGTGTGTTCCCTCTCCTCTGTAGCTGAACCACTTCCCCGGCTCATCTCTGTGTGTGTTCCCTCTCCTCTGTAGCTGAACCACTTCCCCGGCTCATCTCTGTGTGTGTTCCCTCTCCCCTGTAGCTGAACCACTTCCCCGGCTCATCTCTGTGTGTGTTCCCTCTCCCCTGTAGCTGAACCACTTCCCCGGCTCATCTCTGTGTGTGTTCCCTCTCCCCTGTAGCTGAACCACTTCCCCGGCTCATCTCTGTGTGTGTTCCCTCTCCCCTGTAGCTGAACCACTTCCCCGGCTCATCTCTGTGTGTGTTCCCTCTCCCCTGTAGCTGAACCACTTCCCCGGCTCATCTCTGTGTGTGTTCCCTCTCCCCTGTAGCTGAACCACTTCCCCGGCTCATTCCAGATCGGCAGGAAGGACCGTCTGTGGAGGAACCTGTCAAAGATGCAGGCTCGATACGGCAAGCCAGAGTTCAGCTTCTTCCCCCGCTCCTTCATCCTGCCTCAGGACATCAAGCTGCTGCGCAAGGCCTGGGAGGACGGAGGCTCCCGGCAGAAGTGGATCATCAAACCTGTAGGCTTCTCCAGCACAAATCTATGACTTTACATTCTTCTAAGTTGCAAAGGTGTTGTCGAGGTTAATCAGGCCCCAAACCTGGGGCGCCCGGGTAGTGTTCGCGCCCCTGCTGCTCCCACCGGCTTGGTCTAGCGTCCCTACAGACACCATAGGGTTGTTGATCAACTACGAGTGAGCGAGCAGTGACACATTTCCTTCATATTTTGACATATCTATATATATATATACATATATACGGTGTATATATATATATATATATTGCTGTATAGGTTGAGTTGGGTTGGTTGGGTTGTGCTTATTCAATGCATCACACTTTCATAATTATATTTTAGAAGCAGGAATCACTAGTTGGATTTTTCTTTTAAGTGTTCAAATGCAAAACAAAGCAAACTAGAGTCTTCCAGAGGCAGGCGTTCTTGTCATCTATCATCTTTTAATGATCCAATCAGGTACAAAGACTGATGTATTTGAGGACAATCATATTTATTTACTGTCATTCTTTCACTCCTCAGCCTGCCTCAGCCAGAGGAATCGGTATCCAGGTCATCCACAAATGGAGCCAGATGCCCCGCAAGAGACCACTGCTGGTCCAGAAGTAAGTAGGCCGGAATAGACCGTTGCTGATCCAGAAATAAGTAGGCCAGAATAGACCACTTCTGGTCCAGAAGTATGTAGGCCAGAATAGACCACTGGCGGTCCTGAAGCATGTAGCCCTAAATAGACCGCTCTTGGTCCAGAACTAAGTAGGCCAGAATAGACCAGTGCCTGGTACAGAATAAAGTAGCCCTCTTTCTCTTGTTGGTATATGTTTTGCCGATCGACATGCTGTAATGTACTTTGTAGCCCAAGACAAATTTCCCCTCCGGGACAATACAGTTTATCTGATCTGATCTGAGCCCAGAATAGAGCACTACAGGTCCAGAATCAAGTAGCCCAGAATAGACCACTGCTGCTCCAGAAGTAAGTAGCCCGGAATAGACCACTGCTGCTCCAGAAGTAAGTAGCCCGGAATAGACCACTGCTGGTCCAGAAGTAAGTAGGCCAGAATAGACCACTGCTGCTCCAGAAGTAAGTAGGCCAGAATAGACCACTGCTGCTCCAGAAGTAACTAGGCCAGAATAGACCGTTGCTGGTCCAGAAGTAAGTAGGCCAGAATAGACCACTGCTGCTCCAGAAGTAAGTAGGCCAGAATAGACCACTGCTGCTCCAGAAGTAAGTAGGCCAGAATAAACCACTGCTGCTCCAGAAGTAACTAGGCCAGAATAGACCACTGCTGGTCCAGAAGTAAGTAGGCCAGAATAAACCGCTGCTGGTCCAGAAGTAAGTAGCCCAGAATAGACCACTGCTGATCCAGAACTAAGTAGGCCAGAATAGACCACTGCTGGTCCAGAACTAAGTAGGCCAGAATAGAACACTGCTGGGCCAGAAGTAAGTAGGCCAGAATGGACCACTGCTGCTCCAGAAGTAAGTAGGCCAGAATAGAACACTGCTGGTCCAGAACTAAGTAGGCCAGAATAGACCACTGCTGCTCCAGAAGTAAGTAGCCCAGAATAGACCACTGCTGCTCCAGAAGTAAGTAGCCCAGAATAGAACACTGCTGGTCCAGGAGTAAGTAGCCCAGAATAGAACACTGCTGGTCCAGAAGTAAGTAGCCCAGAATAGAACACTGCTGGTCCAGAAGTAAGTAGCCCAGAATAGAACACTGCTGGTCCAGAAGTAAGTAGGCCAGAATAGAACACTGCTGCTCCAGAAGTAAGTAGCCCAGAATAGAACACTGCTGGTCCAGAAGTAGGTAGGCCAGAATAGAACACTGCTGGTCCAGAAGTAAGTAGCCCAGAATAGAACACTGCTGGTCCAGAAGCAAGTAGACCAGAATAGAACACTGCTGCTCCAGAAGTAAGTAGCCCAGAATAGAACACTGCTGGTCCAGAAGTAGGTAGGCCAGAATAGAACACTGCTGGTCCAGAAGTAAGTAGCCCAGAATAGAACACTGCTGGTCCAGAAGTAAGTAGGCCAGAATAGACCACTGCTGCTCCAGAAGTAACTAGGCCAGAATAGACCGTTGCTGGTCCAGAAGTAAGTAGGCCAGAATAGACCACTGCTGCTCCAGAAGTAAGTAGGCCAGAATAGACCACTGCTGCTCCAGAAGTAAGTAGGCCAGAATAAACCACTGCTGCTCCAGAAGTAACTAGGCCAGAATAGACCACTGCTGGTCCAGAAGTAAGTAGGCCAGAATAAACCGCTGCTGGTCCAGAAGTAAGTAGCCCAGAATAGACCACTGCTGATCCAGAACTAAGTAGGCCAGAATAGACCACTGCTGGTCCAGAACTAAGTAGGCCAGAATAGAACACTGCTGGGCCAGAAGTAAGTAGGCCAGAATGGACCACTGCTGCTCCAGAAGTAAGTAGGCCAGAATAGAACACTGCTGGTCCAGAACTAAGTAGGCCAGAATAGACCACTGCTGCTCCAGAAGTAAGTAGCCCAGAATAGACCACTGCTGCTCCAGAAGTAAGTAGCCCAGAATAGAACACTGCTGGTCCAGGAGTAAGTAGCCCAGAATAGAACACTGCTGGTCCAGAAGTAAGTAGCCCAGAATAGAACACTGCTGGTCCAGAAGTAAGTAGCCCAGAATAGAACACTGCTGGTCCAGAAGTAAGTAGGCCAGAATAGAACACTGCTGCTCCAGAAGTAAGTAGCCCAGAATAGAACACTGCTGGTCCAGAAGTAGGTAGGCCAGAATAGAACACTGCTGGTCCAGAAGTAAGTAGCCCAGAATAGAACACTGCTGGTCCAGAAGCAAGTAGCCCAGAATAGAACACTGCTGCTCCAGAAGCAAGTAGCCCAGAATAGAACACTGCTCGTAATTGTGAAATTTCACTTAAGCTTGAAGAAGCTCTTCTAGAGTTATTTATAGATCGAAATAGACAGATCCAGATATAGATATAGATCCAGACAGCCTAAATCACAGGGATACTCATCAATTAAACCAAACTAAAACAAACTGTAGCAGCAGCACCTTCAGTTTAAAATCTTTGCCATTAATGCATGTACACTACTCTACTCTGTTTAAAAATGTATCACGTTTTTATGATGGATACTTGTTTTCCATGTTTTCCAATGAAAATACTGGCGGGCGTGGAAAAAAGTGCTCATCCAGAATCCAGAAATGATTGACGCAGCTTTGGATCTTCACTTACCTGCAATCTCTGTCTCTGCTTTGTGTTGTGAATGTAAATTGGATTTAGGTTTACAAGCCATGTCCTTTTTTCAGGCTGGGCTTTGCTTAAGTGCTGGTTCTGAAATTATACAATTTCTTTAATAATAATATGTCAATACCTAACAGGCAACACTATATTGTTCTTAAAGGAGAATTCAGTTTTTTTACAACCTGGACCTTATTTCCAGCTTTAAATATGATTTTTAATTCACCCTGATAACTTTGGTTTGATAAACAAGCCGAGCGCGGAAATGTTCATCTGTTTTGACCTGCGAACTGACAACGATGAATTTGGGGCATGTGAAATGCTTCTATTCATGTCCTCTATATAGCTTATTTTCCGACACTCAGCTGCTCATATCCTTATTATATCATACAGACAATGAGAAAAATAACCATCTATTGACCTCGGTGCTACTGTACGTCTGCAGCCTGTGGTTTGCTGTCTGTCACATTGGTAGAGATATAGAAGCGCATCTGTAATCCATGACGTTATTCCGGACCGGCTCAAATAAATACGTCATCAAAGTTATCAGGGTGAATTAAAAATGATATTTAAAGCTGGAAATAAGGTTGTTAAAAAAGAATTCTCCTTTAATACTGTAGATTGCAAAGCCATATTATGTTAAGACATAATTCTTGTCTTTCCCAGGTATCTTCACAAGCCCTACCTCATCTTGTCTTTCCCAGGTATCTTCACAAGCCCTACCTCATCGGCGGGAATAAGTTTGACCTGCGGATCTACGTTTACGTGACGTCATACGACCCTCTGCGAGTTTACATCTTCTCTGACGGACTGGTCCGCTTCGCCAGCTGCAAGTCAGTCCCACTGCTTCCTTCAACATGATTTTTTTTTCTTTTCTTTTTTACTTTTATCACTCAATCTAGATTATGACATCACTTAGGAAGGATGTCATCAGTAGGATTTATTACATCAGTGACATCATCACTGAACTATAGCCTTGTTTGTGTGTGAATTTATGACATTACTGATGATGTCACAATGCCTATGTAATGTATGACATCACTGATGACATCAGTCACTGAAGATGTCATCAGTGACATCACTGAACTATAGCCTTGTGTGTTAGTAATTCACTGTCATTTATAACATCACTGATGTGGGACAGACAGACAGAGCCCTAGCTCCTATTTATATACTGATGATGATGATAAGCTCCGCGAACCAATCAGATAGAAGTGCCTCTAGCCATCGACCCTGCTCATTCAAAAAATGCATCAGAATGTATCAAGTTGTGCAGCACTGTGGGGGGGGGGGAGCGGTGGAGAGCAGACATGCCCCCACAGTTTCAGAGCAGAGGATACTCATGATTTTGAAAGCTAATTGTATATACTTGGTGACATTTATAATTGTTCAAATTTGGCTGGGTGGTTAATAACATTTTTCTGTGGTGTGACAAACTCAAAACACATTTATGTTTGGTTTCTAGGGGCTTTAAGTCATGTTATTTTTCTCTTCTCTTCACTCCTGCAGGTATTCGTCTTCCATGAAGAGTCTGAGTAACAAGTTTATGCACCTGACCAACTACAGCGTCAACAAGAAGAACTCAGAGTACCAGAGCAACAGCGACGACAAAGCCTGCAAGGGTCACAAATGGTAAGAAGAGCCAGACAAAGCCTGCAAGGGTCACAAATGGTAAGAAGAGCCAGACAAAGCCTGCAAGGGTCACAAATGGTAAGAAGAGCCAGACAAAGCCTGCAAGGGTCACAAATGGTAAGAAGAGCCAGACAAAGCCTGCAAGGGTCACAAATGGTAAGAAGAGCCAGACAAAGCCTGCCAGGGCCACAAATGGTAAGAAGAGCCAGACAAAGCCTGCAAGGGTCACAAATGGTAAGAAGAGCCAGACAAAGCCTGCCAGGGTCACAAATGGTAAGAAGAGCCAGACAAAGCCTGCCAGGGCCACAAATGGTAAGAAGAGCCAGACAAAGCCTGCCAGGGTCACAAATGGTAAGAAGAGCCAGACAAAGCCTGCAAGGGTCACAAATGGTAAGAAGAGCCAGACAAAGCCTGCCAGGGTCACAAATGGTAAGAAGAGCCAGACAAAGCCTGCCAGGGTCACAAATGGTAAGAAGAGCCAGACAAAGCCTGCCAGGGTCACAAATGGTAAGAAGAGCCAGACAAAGCCTGCCAGGGTCACAAATGGTAAGAAGAGCCAGACAAAGCCTGCCAGGGTCACAAATGGTAAGAAGAGCCAGACAAAGCCTGCCAGGGTCACAAATGGTAAGAAGAGCCAGACAAAGCCTGCCAGGGCCACAAATGGTAAGAAGAGCCAGACAAAGCCTGCCAGGGTCACAAATGGTAAGAAGAGCCAGACAAAGCCTGCCAGGGCCACAAATGGTAAGAAGAGCCAGGGAGGTTTGAAGACATGGAATAGGGAGAGAGGGAGGCAGGAGCAGGGGTGCTCTTTCTACTTCCTGAAAGATTCAACGCCATCGCTTATACATCATGTATGTCTTTGAAGCGTTTAAAGGCATAAAAGTGGTTCACGTTTGTGAAGATTATCCTGCTGAACCCAAATTACCGCTCCCATAAACTTTTCTTAACCACAGACCTTATTTCGTGCATTTAAGTGAAATCCCCATTCTAAAACCCCATTGACTTTCCCCCGTAAGATCCACGAAGTCTGGGACTTCTGCCTTCGGACTACAAAAATACGTCATCCCTGCGGTTCTCTATAGCAGACTCTAACGTACATACACGCATCTATAAATGTTGATATGCAACAACAACAGACTATTAGTCATAGTCTGCGATGTCCGTTATAGGTGTTGTTATATGAGATGTCCGTTATAGGTGTTGTTATATGAGATGTCTGTTATAGGTGTTGTTGTTATATGAGATGTCCGTTATAGGTATTGTTATATGAGATGTCCATTATAGGTGTTGTTATAGATGTCTGTTATAGGTATTGTTATATGAGATGTCTGTTATAGGTATTGTTATATGAGATGTCTGTTATAGGTGTTGTTGTTATATGAGATGTCCGTTATAGGTATTGTTATATGAGATGTCCGTTATAGGTGTTGTTATATGAGATGTCCGTTATAGGTGTTGTTATATGAGATGTCCGTTATAGGTATTGTTATATGAGATGTCTGTTATAGGTGTTGTTGTTATATGAGATGTCCGTTATAGGTATTGTTATATGAGATGTCCGTTATAGGTGTTGTTATATGAGATGTCCGTTATAGGTGTTGTTATATGAGATGTCCGTTATAGGTATTGTTATATGAGATGTCCGTTATAGGTGTTGTTATATGAGATGTCTGTTATAGGTGTTGTTGTTATATGAGATGTCCGTTATAGGTGTTGTTATATGAGATGTCTGTTATAGGTGTTGTTATATGAGATGTCCGTTATAGGTATTGTTATATGAGATGTCCGTTATAGGTGTTGTTATATGAGATGTCCGTTATAGGTGTTGTTATATGAGATGTCCGTTATAGGTGTTGTTATATGAGATGTCCGTTATAGGTGTTGTTGTTATATGAGATGTCCGTTATAGGTGTTGTTATATGAGATGTCTGTTATAGACTTAGACTTAGACTTATCTTTATTTGTCCCTGAAGGGAAATTAATTTTCACTGTACTGTACATTATAAGGAAAGAATTCTTACGCCAGTGTGCAGAGAGGACATAACAAAGACAGCAACATACATGACATCAACAGAGACAATAACAATGTGGCAAGACAGACAACACATCAGCGGGGCCTGCTGTTCAGAGCAGCTATGGCTGCCGGGATCAGGCTTTTCCCGAGGCGAGCTCTTCTGAATTTGATTGTCCTGTACCTGCGCCCTGAGGGTAGTGGGATGAGGTGTTGGTTGAGTGGGTGTGTGATGTCCTGTTCTATTGAGTGTGCGAAGCGTGTGATGGACCGGTTATTTAACTCTGTGAGGTTGGGTGTGGGGAGACCAATGATCTTGGAAGCTGTGTTTGTGATGCGTGTTAGTTTGGTCCGGTTGGTGACAGAAAGCATGGTGTAGAAACATGTGGAACAGTACAGAATGATTAGTTGGATGATGCTCTGATAGAGTAACAGCAGGAGATGGGGGCAACATATAGTCCTTTGAGTTTCCGGATGGCTGACAGTCTTTGTTGGCTCCTTTTTTGAATGTCCTTGGTGTGCTGATCAAAGGTGAGTTTATTGTCCATTGTTATGCCCAGATATTTAAAACTGTCCACTGTCTCGACTGTTTGGCTGTTGATGATGACGGGGGGCTGAGGTGAGGGAGGGCTGAACACTAGTTCTTTTGTTTTATTGAAGTTGATGTGTAGATGGTTGTCCGCACACCACTGGGTGAAGTGTGTGATTGTGTTATTGTAGTCCAGAACAGAGTGGTTGTCGGAGAGAAGTGCGAGAATGGCTGTGTCGTCTGAGTATTTGATGTAGGTTGTGGTAGGTGATATGCTGATGCAGCCATTGGTGTAAAGAATGTACAGGAATGAGCTCAACACACATCCCTGTGGAGCTCCGGTGTTGATGGTGAGTACAGGGGATGTGGTTGAGCCCACCCTTACTGCTTGCAGTCTGTTGCTGAGGAAGTTGTGGATGAGATGGATCAGATGGGGGGGAATGTTGAGATGGTGTAGCTTCTGGATCAGCAGATGTTTCTGGATGGTGTTGAAGGCAGAGCTGAAGTCCACAAAGAGGATTCTGGCGAAGTTGCCTGGGGAGTCCAAGTGCTGGAGGAGGAGGTGCAACAGGCAGGCCACAGCATCCTCTGTGCCCCTCTTAGCTTTATAGGCAAACTGGAGGGGGTCCAAGTGTGGGGTGACAAGTGGCAGGATGATGTTCATCAGGAGTTTCTCGAGGCACTTCATGACTATGGATGTTAGGGCAACGGGGCGGTAGTGGTTGAATTCTGTGGGTCGGGGTTTTTTGGGGACCGGGATTATGGTAGCAGTTTTCCATAGGGTGGGTATTGTGGCTGTCAGAAAAGTGAGTGCAGTATGGGTGATAGCTCCTGAGCACAGGTCTTTAGCACCCTGGCCGGGATGCCATCAGGACCCGGAGCCTTGCCTGGCTTGCAGCGGCTCCTTGCAGCGGCTACTTTCCCTTTTGTTCATCAAACAAAAGGGAAAGAAGTTATTTTTTACTTGTTTATGGTTTTGGTGGAATAGAGACAGTCTGTCTCGTCATAGACACTGGGGTAGCTGGCTGGGGGCGTGGTCAGGGTGGGGTAAATCCCCCGTTCTATCCATTCAGCATACAGTAGTTAGCATTTAGCTGCTAGCCCAGCCCAGGCAGACAGGATTGGGGATTTAACCCCCGCAGTAAACGCACATCTGAACAAACGTCTAGTATGTACCTGCTTTAGAATCCCCAATCCTGTAGTGTAGAGTCGCAGGCAGCACAGTCCTTTGGTGAGTCAGCTCATTCAGATATATGGGGGGTTTTACCCCACTCGCACACCAGCTGTAGTAACATAGACCGACTGTGTCTATGCCGACTGTGTCTATACCGACTGTGTCTATGCCGACTGTCTCTATATCGACTGTGTCTATGCCGACTGTAGAAAATACAATTTTGTGGAATGTTTAAAGCCATTTTCCTCACGTTTGACTTTCAGACACACAACAGATGAAAGTACTCATAACCTTTGTTATAATGATGTATTATTATTGTGCGTGTGTGTCTGTGTGTGTGTGTGTGTGCGCGTGTGTGTGTGTGTGCAGGGCTCTGAAGGCCTTGTGGCAGTACCTGGGCTCTCAGGGAGTCAACACCACTCGGCTCTGGGAGAAGATCAAAGACATTGTCATCAAAACCATCATCGCGTGAGTTTCTGCTTCACTGTTCATCATTTATTTATGTATTTATTTATGTATTTATTTCAGTGTATCGAGAGCCATCGATAGTTTGGTCATCTTGGTTTTCATACTCAGAAACTGTTTAAAGGAGAATGTTTAGATTGAGACATTGCAGACAGCTCAAGAATCATCATAATGAATGAAGCAACCACAAAGTGTTCAGTATATTTACATGTCTTTTGAATTCATATTTTTATTTTTATTTTATACACCTGGTGACACAAACAGAAGTTGTTTTTCATGAGCCAGACCAGATATCAGACTCAACTGAGTGGGCAAATGTTTACCTATTCTAAATTGTTTATAGGGCCCTGCTAACATCCTCACCGTGGCATCCCTAACATCAGCTCTGTGCTGCTCACCGTGGCATCCCTAACGTCAGCCCTGTGCTCAGTGTAGGAATTTAGCCAGGAGCAAGGGCAAAAATGCCCCAAGAAATCTGAGAATGCCCCTAAAAACCATGATCCAGGGGCAAAAATTGCCCTAAGATTTCGCTAATTTTATTTTCATTCATTTAATTTAATTTCCATTTCGATCTCTAACACACACTCAACACCTGCAAGCTGGTTACATCTCTAACACACACTCAACACCTGCAAGCTGGTTACATCTCTAACACACACTCAACACCTGCAAGCTGGTTACAACTATAACACACACTCAACACCTGCAAGCTGGTTACATCTCTAACACACACTCAGCACCTGCAAGCTGGTTACATCTCTAACACACACTCAACACCTGCAAGCTGGTTACATCTATAACACACACTCAACACCTGCAAGCTGGTTACATCTCCAACACACACTCAACACCTGCAGGCTGGTTACATCTCTAACACACACTCAGCACCTGCAAGCTGGTTACATCTCTAACACACACTCAACACCTGCAAGCTGGTTACATCTCTAACACACACTCAACACCTGCAAGCTGGTTACATCTCTAACACACACTCAACACCTGCAAGCTGGTTACATCTATAACACACACTCAACACCTGCAAGCTGGTTACATCTATAACACACACTCAACACCTGCAAGCTGGTTACATCTCTAACACACAC
>NC_139627.1:61457611-61510111 GCF_964638095.1 Poromitra crassiceps
GAAATAAGCTAGCTTTCAAACGCTTCCCTAGCGACACACAATGCCGTGAAAACGGTCTATATGCACAGCCTCGCCCTTAGGGATGGGTACCCGAGTGGTCAGGTTCACATTACACGGCGGACTCTTAGCGAACGTTAGCTCAGCAGCGGTGTTATAGCCTCCCCGCTCTGCAAGTGTGACCAAACATCCCCGCATTCAAAGCACTTCATACTGCCAGAGCTGTACCCAATCCATATAAAACCCCCTCATGCTTTACCCCAAATGAAACGTCCAGGGTTTGTGTCGGTCGGCGGCTCAACAAACAACCGGCTAACGTTACGGCGGAGCTAACATTAAATTGTGGGCAGGGAAAGTCCCTCTATAAACGATAATGTCTGTGTTGTATCACCTTTGATTGAAAAATGCTTCCACCCGATTAAAGAAAACATGAACGTGATATTGACTGATGGCCTGTTCGGTCATGTATCCTGGTGTACTTAGCTAATCCAGCTCTATTTTGGACCAAGCAGACTTGAGTTGAGCTATAGGGGATAATAATAATAAGGAAAACAAATGTTTACATTTACATAAAAACATCAGTCAACATCAGATAATCTGTCTTTTCTTTAATCTGGTGGGAAAAAATCAATAAAAAGTGAAATAACACAGATATGAGGGTTTATAGTGGGACTTTCCATGCCTGCCCATTCACTTCAACAGAACTGTCCCCAATGCTTTGCTGTGATCGCTGTGCTGCATACTGCACAAAGACAAATATTTTATTTTATTTATTTTACCTTTATTTTACCAGGCGAGACAATTAAGAACAAAATTCTTATTTACAATGTCGGCCTTATATATCCTCGTTTGTAACATGATTTACTCACTATGGCTATTAAAACTATATTGAATCTAGAGTCGAGTTTATTATACTGCCTGTGTGTGTGTGTGTGTGTGTGTGTGTAGTCTGTGTGGGGGGCACAGAGAGCGGAGCAGAGCGGACCTGTCTACTGATGAGAAGGTCAAACGGGCCTTTTACCTCACACAACGCTTCGCAGACCAGGTACACACACACACACACACACACACACTGCTGACAAGCTGGAGAAAGTAAATTATAAACACTCTTACTACAGTACTACTACTAATAATAATATAAATACTAATAGTATTATAATATAATATCGATAATACTGCTACTAATGTTACTGTTACTGCTACTCAGACAATTGTCCAAGTCCCTCTGATCCGAGTCCCAAGCGAGTCTCAAGTCAATTGGTCCCGAGTCTCAAGCAAGTCCCAAGTCTTTCCTTTTGTCGGCAAGTCAAGTCAAGTCACAATGTTATTTCAAGTCAAGTCTCGAGTCGAGTCACAGGTTATGTCAAGTCGAGTCACAGGTTAGAAAAAATGACAAGGCAGAGATTATTTAGGCTGCAGACGTGCGGGTTCACGTTAACTCATTCATGGCCAAAGACGTCTTTGACGTGTTATCAGGAATAGCCCTCCCAGCCAATGACGTGTTTGACGTGTTTTTGTTTTTATTAGTGCAGCGCGTAGTTCAAACACTTCCCCAGCCTGTGACATGTTATCAGGTCCCTGCCCTCAGAGACAAGCCGACAACACCTGAACAAACACATACCGCAGCTGTTGTTTTGAAATGAGCAGGAGGAAAAACAGAGAAACGCGCTTCCTTGTAGAGAGGAGAAACGCCATTGAAACGCCCCTCGGCGCGCTGCACTGCTCGCCTTGCTGCAGGGCGAACCTGGATTGAGTTGTTCGCAGTAGTCAAACCCGTGACGAACATGATCGATCCGGTTCCAGCGCCTGGTCCCAAAGCCAAGCCGAACCCGTTCCTGTGTCGCAGCCATGGATTGTATGTCGCAGCATTCGTCCCAGCCCGAACGAGAGGAGGAAAACGATGCAGCAGAGGCAGAGGAGGCTAGACGCTGATCTCAAACCAGTTTGGTGTTCCCCTCCTATGCTAATTTGCGGGGGAAGGAGGTGCGATCCAGCAGCAAAGTTCTGTGGACAGAACTCTCTCTCTGTGTGTGTGTGTGTGTCTGTCTGTCTGTCTGTCTGTCTGTCTGTCTGTCTGCACACTCACTCACACTGAGTAAACTGTATTGTTGAATGTAAAAAAAGCACTTCATGTATATATATATATATATATATAATTTATATTTATATTTATATTTATATATATATAATTTTTTGTCATTTGTGTCATAATGAATAATATTTACATGTCTGATGTCAATACAGTTCAAAATAAAAGAATTGAGAGCGAGTTCTGCCTGAGATTGTGTCTTTTACAAAAATTGCCTTTTCTGCTGTTTCTCTTCTCCGAGAGACCTTTTTGGTGAAAACAGGGTGTATATAAATGGCTATAAGTAGAGTACAGAACATGCTAAAAGCTCACTTTTTTTTTCCTGGTGAACCCAGAGACGTACATCTTCATTTTGAGGTATTGCAAATCACTTTGGTGCTAATAGATAATTTACTGTGGGTCTTGAAAGATGACCAACAATTATGAAAATCTTTGGCCTGTGCTAAATATTGGCAGTCCTAAACTGGCCATGAATGAGTTAATACGTGCTTGTTGCCAAGCAACACACTTCTCTCAGACGAGCTTGAGACAGCTGACAGACAGCTCCAACTCAGCTCAAACTTATAGAGTTGTATTCAAAGCATAGAAACGTTCTCACAGCTCAATTTAACAGCGCCAACACAAGCAGTTTGATCACAAGTGCAATCAGTATTGAATGCGATGGCAGACTGCGCACTGCGGGCAGTTGACGAAGTCAGGAAGAAATTGAAAGATCTTCCGACGCATCAGCTTTCAAAAACCCGCCGACGAGCGGAGGTCCTGCGAACAAAATGTCTATTTACAGCACATATCGATCGATATTTTTGGAGAAGATTCCGGCCGCATCACGCGCAGATCAAGATGAGACAGCTGTCAGTGAGTAGCTACGCATTTGGGTGTAACTTTTACGCCTGCTCCATACACAGACGCAGCGCATACAGGGTGCGCACTAGTCATAAAATTAAGTTAGTCGTAACTTTGAGTTCTACATCGGACGTAGCGTGTAAACCTAGGCGTACGCCCAGCTGGTGCACTCGGCTGATCTTGTCACAAGTCTGAGTCGAGTTTCGAGTCATTTTCTTCCAAGTCCGAGTCGAGTTTCAAGTATTTACCGTCGGAGTCGAGTCGGAAGTCGTCAAATTTGCGACTCGAGTCGACTCGAGTCCGAGTCCCTATGACTCGAGTCCAATTGTCTGCTGCTACTATTAATACAACTAAGAATGTCCCAGTGATCCTCACTATCGTTTCCCTGTCCTGGCAGGACAAAGTCAATAGGAGCCACTTTTCATGCAGAACACCAAAAGCCACCAATCATATCTGCCTACTAATTTAATCTAGGGCCTTATGAAATCAGTTTGATTGTTTTACAAATTATTTTTATATTTCTGAATTCTATGTTTTACTGTTTACGCTATTTTTAATAATCAGAAAGAGTGTCTAATAATGTGATGAATGAATAACTAAATAAACAAACAATAAGATATAACAGTACATTTATAATGGTGCAACACAACATTCCACTTTTTTTTCAAACTGCTTCAATACAAACAAACAAGTAGGCTACATTAAAAAGCAAGACAGCCACAAAGTCCTGCGTAAATTCTAGTCTTGAAACTGCTGCAGGGTTGATTGAGTTGCTTCCTATCTGAAGGCAGGCTCTGAGTGAATTAGTTTAGTACGGAGTAGTTTACGCTTTTATTTTGAAGGTGGACTTCTGATGGATCTTGACGCTAGTGAAAAGTGTGAGCCGGAGAAGATAGGTTGTTTTGAGCAAAAAGACACGTTTCAAATTAGAAGCTGAGTTATTCCGCCTTTTGTGAAATGAAGCATTTCAAGTACATTCACTGAGTCTGAAGCTAATATTTTCTGATGTAGTGACGTGGTGTAGTTGTGTGGTGCCCTGCGTGCCCCACCCCCCTCTCCCCCCCTCAGCTGCAAACTCCTCCCCACACTAACACACAGCCTAACACGCACCCAGTCTATTTTCGGAGCGCTCCGTTTTTGTGCGCCGGCTCCCAGCGCGACACGGAAATGCCAAACCGGACTGCAGGGAAAGGTTTGGCCCTTCGGCGTCGGGTGCTGCCTTTCTGGCGGCTAATCGTGTGGAGAAACTATGCAGACAGACAGAGGCAGAGGGGCTCAGTTGTGGGCGCGGATTGACTGCTGTTCGCAGCCAACGTTACCTCCAGCCAGAGCAATCTATATGGCTCTGGCTGCAGCATAAGCGGTTTCTCTTTGATCACGGGGATTTTTCCTGCTGTTTTCCGGACCTTTCTCTAATCTGGAGAGCTCTGTCGCCACCTAATGAGTCCGTAAAATAGGTTATACATCTTCAATAGCTACAATATTTGTACAGGAGATGCCTGAGGCTTTGATCCACGTCCCACCCTCAAAAACCGCAATTGACGAACATACTCGTCCTTGGCACTCAATGAGTTAAGAAAGAACATGAGGTATTTACATGACATGCATGGACTATCATATCTCATATCCCATATCCCCCACAAACAAAACAAAACAAGAAAACTGCATAAAATACACAATAATCCAAGAACAAACAAGACTATTGGACAAACAACCAAACAAAAACAATGCATTCAAAGTAAATACATAGATCTTGCCCTGTTGGCAGCTAGGAAATGCATAGCTTTAAATTGGAAAGCATCCAATCCCCCAGCTGTAGTTCACTGGTGGAATGAACTCTCAAGCTACCATACGTTGGATAACATTTACTACAAGAGCAAAGGCAGATTCTTAGACATCCCCAAAATATGGCAACCACATACAGAGTTTGACTTTAAGAACTTTTTACCCAGGTGTCATTAGGCCTATCAGGATAGGAGCTGAATGCATTGTTTTTGTTTGGTTGTTTGGCCAATAGTCTTGTTTGTTCTTGAATTATTGTGTATCTTATGCAGTTTTCTTGTTTTGTTTTGTTGTGTTTTGATGTTCTTTGTGGGGGATATGGGATATGATAGTCCATGTATGTTGTGTAAATACCTCATGTTCTTTCTTAACTCATTGAGTGCCAGCCACTTTTGGAGAACGGACGCTCCCAGTGCCAGAGTTTCAGAGCGTTTTCAGTGATTTCTCGAGGCCCACAGAATATTGTGTGATATTACTATGTAAACACCGAACACGCCCAAAGAACGATGAGCCTATTGTATCATCAGCAAAAAAAAGTTTATTGATATCATTTTCCATTCTTTAGTTATCAGCCGGAGAAGATAGGTTGATTTCAGCAAAAACAGACGTTCCAGACTAGAAGCTGAGATAATCAGCCTTTTGTGAAATGAAACATTTCAAGCACATCACTGACTCTGAAGCTAATATTTTCTGATGTAGTGACACCTGAAAAATAATTTCCTTCAATAAAAGAGCGAAAACAAAGGAATTTTGTTTGGCAAAATAATATTTTTTAGCTGCAACCAGCAGCGCTGGCCCCTGCTGCGCAGACCCTACACCTTCTTGCTGGTCTTGATTTACTGCTGGTGGGCATCAGATATTCTAGCTTGTGTTTGCCAACCAATCTGTCCATCGAGCCTGCTGTCTGGGTCTGTCTGGGTCGGTGTTGTATGCTGCCCTGCGTGCCCCAGCCCCCTCGACTGCAAACCCCTCCTCCGTGGGTGTGTCTCTGGTGGCTCTGTGCTGCGTTTGCTCTGCACTGAAAACCCAGCTTTTTCACAGCGTTCCGCGTGTATTTGTCACCGGCTCCCAGCGCTTCCAGTTGAGAATAATAACAACTCCACAACTAATCATGTGGATGGGGCTATCGCAGCGGACACGGAGGGGCTCAATTGTGGCAGCAGATTGGCTGCTGCAGGCACAGCTAACGTTATGCTTCATGCATATCGATGCATACCGATGCGGTTTCCGTGTCCCTACGGCTGCTTCTCTGTTTTTTTCCTCACCTTTCTCTAATCTGGAGAGCACTGTCGCCACCTAATGGGTCCGTAAGATAGCTTTTACACATTCAACATCCACCATACTTTCACAGGAGATGCATCTGGCTTTGATCCACGTCCCACCGTCAAAAAACGCAATTGACGACAATCGTCGTCATTGGCACTCTACGTTAGTATTTGAATTGACGACGATTGTCGTCATTGGCACTCAATGAGTTAAAGATAAAAATATATATATAAAAAAAAAAATAGTCGACTACCTTTAGCGACGACTAGTCGACTAGTAAAATTCACTAGTCGTGAATGCCCTAATACGTAGTGTTCTATTCCCAAGAGGCCCAATGTATATAGCAACAGAGCATAAGCTGCTATCTTATATACAGATCCTTTCCAAAAAATTAGAATATCATGGAAATACCATGGATGAATGTGGGCTTCAGCGGATTGTCAAGCAAATTCAAAAATTTGGCGGAGATTCAGAGGCAGTGGACTGAGGCTGGAGTCAGTCAAAACTGAGAAGTAACTGCTGATTTTCTTCACACTATTCAAATTTCTTGAAATAACTGTTTTGGGGGTTTTCTGGAGCTGTAGGCCAAAAATTATGAAAAATGAAACAAAGGCTAGAAATATTTCACTTTGTGTGTAATGAATCTATAATCTATGCAAGTTAAAAAAAAAACTATTTGGAAAGGATCTGTATTATCCATCATTGCTCCATATCAGCATAACAAGGAAGGGGGAAATGAAAGGCAAAATGGAAGCCTGCTGGTGACCGTATCACAAATGATAATCTTACTACTACGACAGCTAAAAGCAGCAGTAGTGATGTTGGGTGTCTCCCTCAGGACTTCTAAGCAGCAGTAGGGATGTTTTTTTTTTTTTTTTTTTTTTTTCCATAATACAAACAGGACATGACAAAGACGATAGGAAAGGAGGGGGGTGTACAGAATATAAACAAAGATTCAGCGATTCAAAGTCTATTCAAGAAATTCCAGTGAGGATTCTGACAAAGCTCCAGGGTCCATAAAGATCTTGAGTCCTGTCTTCTTGGAGGAGTAGAGCTGCCTGTTCCATTGACAACAAGTCCATGAAGTCTTTACGCCAGGTCTCCATATTGAAACAGTTTGGCTTCCGTTGTTTCCAATTCATTAGAATAATCCGTTTAGCTGCAAGGAAGGCCGATGTTATAACATCATGGACAATTTTTGGTTGCTCAATAGACAGTTTCACCCCCAATATGCAGGTTACAGGACAAGGTTTAATATCAAAGCCAAGGAGACCAGACAAGATTACAGTAATGTCGGAGTAGCAGCAGTAGTGATGTTGGGTGTCTCCCTCAGGACTTCTAAGCAGCAGTAGTGATGTTGGGTGTCTCCCTCAGGACTTCTAAGCAGCAGTAGTGATGTTGGGTGTCTCCCTCAGGACCTCTAAGCAGCAGTAGTGATGTTGGGTGTCTCCCTCAGGACTTCTAAGCAGCAGTAGTGATGTTGGGTGTGTCCCTCAGGACTTCTAAGCAGCAGTAGTGATGTTGGGTGTCTCCCTCAGGACTTCTAAGCAGCAGTAGTGATGTTGGGTGTCTCCCTCAGGACTTCTAAGCAGCAGTAGTGATGTTGGGTGTCTCCCTCAGGACCTCTAAGCAGCAGTAGTGATGTTGGGTGTCTCCCTCAGGACTTCTAAGCAGCAGTAGTGATGTTGGGTGTCTCCCTCAGCACTTCTAAGCAGCAGTAGTGATGTTGGGTGTCTCCCTCAGGACTTCTAAGCAGCACTAGTGATGTTGGGTGTCTCCCTCAGGACTTCTTCTCGTCGGTGTTGGACGTGTTGACCCCGGAGGACGTGCGCGTGCTGGCGGAGAGCGAGGACGAGCTGAGTCGGCGAGGAGAGTTTGAGCGCGTCTTCCCGTCGGCGACGTCCTCACGCTACCTCCGCTTCTTCGAGTGTCCCAGGTACCTCAACGTCCTGCTGGACCAGTGGGAGCAGAGACACTGGAGCAGCAGGGACAAAGGTAAGTGTGTGTGTGTGTGTGTGTGGGGGGGGGGGGGGGGGTCAGGGTAGGAAATTAGCGGGGGCTCGGGACAAACGGCCTGTAAAAAAATATCTAAAATTGCCATTGGAATTGCGATGATGGGGGCTTTTAATGCCTCTGTTATTTGCAAAGCGTGTCTGGATTCTGTTGTGTATTTGTGCGCAACTTGAAAATGGCCAGCTAGGCATCTGTACCTTCACAACCCCCAACCACCCTCTTCCTACTAGCATCATTCACCTCAGTGACAACCAGCGCAAGCTAGCTGGCCAGCTAGTTCACCAGCTCACGGGTTCCCAATCTTTTCAGCCCCTGACCCCCAAAACAACGGTGCCAGAGGGGCTCGCGACCCCACCCCACTGTCCCCGGAGGTGGTTGAAGCATGCAAACGTTTGTACGCACATGCTAAGAATTTCGTAAACAAAACAAAAATTAAATATAACAATTATGGTTAAAATGTTCAAATGTAATCGTTTTTCAATTGTATGTCACGCATTCTGTAGTTCGCACATTATATAGGCCAATTTCACACATTCTGGAAATCATCACGACACTAGCTAACATGAACTTAAGAATATTAGAAACAGATGGAAATGAGACCGATGGAAAGTAGACTAGTGAGATATAGCAGTGACAGTGGGTGGGTCCAGTGGCAAACCAGCCTGCTTTCAGTGAGATAATGCTTGATTAACGATATTGATATGAGTGTTCCATACAGCACCTCTATAGCGTATTGAATATTGGTTACGATGAGCTGCTAGTTCTCACACTCTGTGTTGAAACAGTAATTCACCTTGATCCTTGTCTCAAACTATGCCATCATGTTGGGTCCTTGAATTTGAGGGAATTGGACCTGGAAAATCGTTGAAAATGCGACTTGCCTGCTGTTCATGGGGGAGCATAGCCTGGAGAGATGTGCTAATGAAGTTTGTGTTGTGTGCAGGCATCAGCCTGCTGGGGGCGCTCTGTCAGAGAGGAGTCCACCTGGGAACCAGCGACCCCGCTCACATGGTGAGACGGCACATCCAGCAACCAAGCACATTTTCAATCAATCAATACTAAATCAATCAATCAATACTAAATCAGTAGCCGCTTTCACACACAGATTGCGCAAAGCCGGCAGCCTCGCCACAGAAATTGCTTTCACACACAGCCAAGCAGCACCGCCACATTCCCGTCCTGGGGTGTGCTTTCAAGTGACAGCCACCGCTCCCGGATTGAAAGGCGAGCAGAGGCATTTCCACCCAGCTCCTCCTAGCCCAAATTAATATTTTCATAGGTTAGTGTAGCCTAGGCTACTGTATGATGAAAAATTCATTCAACAACCAAACATCGCCGATGTACGCCAGCCAACTACGTGCAGCTGCGGTCGTTAAGGATCAAACTGATAAAACACGAAAGTGTTGTCCACATGCAGCATGGTAACAAGGCTTTCAATATTCATCTGATCCACTTTATGGATCACAGATGCACCATCATGTAGCCTAATAGGTACAAGGCTAATTCTTATCTTTTGGGTCCAGTTTTTTGTAAAGCAAATTATTCCCATTAAGTAGCCTAATTAGAGTCCGTTCTGAAAGACGACGCCCACATATCAAACAGCTGCAGTCTGCATAACGTTCGTCGGGGGAATAGTATAGGCTATAAATGCACATGACTACTATAATGTTAGTAGTTTTTGTAAGGGAATGCACAAGTGGCTAGCCAGACAGACTGCAGCTCTGGAGCTGGTTTCCAGAGGGAACATCCTCAGACCAACTCGCCACAGACACGTCCTCTGAAGCTTATATCCATTCATTTTACCTACTAATGTCAACATCGTTTGAGCATAAAGCCTAACCTACTTACTAGGCACGGAGCATTCCTCCTGGCCAACTTTTTCTACTTTCACGTATGGCTTTCTTGCTGCATGAGGTGCTTACCCGTGTACTTTTTTTTTATGAATGAGCTGACCATTCGCACTGTTCCGTGTTGCCGCTCCTACGCTTTCAAGTGGAGGCAGGTTACCTGGTAACCCGGCGCTGTGACTAGGTCCACTGGCGGAACGAAAGGCGTACAACAATTACCCACCAACCCGCTTCCACAACTTTCACATCGGAGGCGCGGATCCCATTTTCCGTGCATTTTCCGGCTTTCAAGGCCAGTGTGAAAGCGGCTAGTGACTCGTCATTATTACATTAAAGGAACACTGCCGATTTTCAACCAGCTTTGCATCATTACAAAATCAGTCAATTCTATCCGAAAACTAAACAGTTTTGCAGACATTCATTTAGTTTGACAGTTATTGAGAGTTGTTTTGAGTTAAGATGTGGACCAGTGATGTCATTCATTCATGCACAAATGACATCACTGATCCACAACTTAACTCAAATCAACTCTCAATAACTGTCAGACTAAATGAATGTCTGCAAAACTCTTTACAGCTTTCGGATATACTAATGATTTTGTAATAATACAAAGCCGGTTAAAGTTTTCCTTTAACTCAACATGCAGGAAAGCTACTGGACTGGCTAACTTAAAAAATGAAAATGACACTGTGTCTGTGTGTCTGTGTGTGTGTGTGTGTGTGTGTGTGTGTGTGTGTGTGTGTGTGTGTGTGTGTGTGTGTGTAGTGGTCCAAATGTAGCTATATCTCCAGGTTTGAACCCCCGAGACAAGACCTACTCAGCCCATCCAGATCCAGGTATACACACACACAGGAACACTGAAGTGTGAAGTCTTCTCTGGGTTTGTGTGTCCTTACTGTATATAAATAAGTGCTGTGCATGTCAGACAGGGAGCGACAGGTCCAGGGATTTGATCAATTCTCTGGGGATCGTCAGCAGCAGTGGCTCCTGCATGGCATTACTGGCTTTCATTGGGAAGCTAAGCAGGTCTGGCCTAGGATACTCCGTGGATGGGAGACTGGTGTTGGAGGACCAGTAGGAGGTGCTCTGGTCCGAATGGTCTGATGAATAATCTGATCTGATGAATAATCTCCCCAATGCCCCAGACTCTGTCCTCAAGTGAGCACCTTCCTTCAGATGAGACGTCAAACCAAGGTCCTGACTCTCTGTGGTCATTAAAGATCCCATCAGCACTCTTCATAAGAGTAGGAGTGTAACCCCGGTGTCCTGAGGAGTGTAACCCCGGTGCCCCTGAGGGGTGTAACCCCGGTGTCCTGAGGGGTGTAACCCCGGTGTCCTGAGGGGTGTAACCCCGGTGTCCTGAGGGGTGTAACCCCGGTGTCCTGAGGGGTGTAACCCCGGTGCCCTGGGGGGTGTAACCCCGGTGCCCTGGGGGGTGTAACCCCGGTGCCCTGAGGGGTGTAACCCCTGTGCCCTGAGGGGTGTAACCCCGGTGCCCTGAGGGGTGTAACCTGAGGGGTGTAACCCCGGTGTCCTGAGGGGTGTAACCCCGGTGTCCTGAGGGGTGTAACCCCGGTGTCCTGAGGGGTGTAACCCCGGTGTCCTGAGGGGTGTAACCCCGGTGCCCTGGGGGGTGTAACCCCGGTGCCCTGAGGGGTGTAACCCCCGTGCCCTGAGGGGTGTAACCCCCGTGCCCTGAGGGGTGTAACCTGAGGGGTGTAACCCCGGTGCCCTGAGGGGTGTAACCTGAGGGGTGTAACCCCGGTGCCCTGAGGGGTGTAACCCCGGTGCCCTGGGGGGTGTAACCCCGGTGCCCTGAGGGGTGTAACCTGAGGGGTGTAACCCCGGTGCCCTGAGGGGTGTAACCTGAGGGGTGTAACCCCGGTGCGCTGAGGGGTGTAACCCCGGTGCCCTGAGGGGTGTAACCTGAGGGGTGTAACCCCGGTGCCCTGAGGGGTGTAACCTGAGGGGTGTAACCCCGGTGCCCTGAGGGGTGTAACCTGAGGAGTGTAACCCCGGTGTCCTGAGGGGTGTAACCCCGGTGCCCTGAGGGGTGTAACCCCGGTGCCCTGGGGGGTGTAACCCCGGTGCCCTGAGGGGTGTAACCCCGGTGCCCTGAGGGGTGTAACCCCCGTGCCCTGAGGGGTGTAACCTGAGGGGTGTAACCCCGGTGCCCTGAGGGGTGTAACCTGAGGGGTGTAACCCCGGTGCCCTGAGGGGTGTAACCCCGGTGCCCTGAGGGCTGTAACCTGAGGGGTGTAACCCCGGTGCCCTGAGGGGTGTGACCCCGGTGCCCTGAGGGGTGTGACCCCGGTGCCCTGGGGGGTGTGACCCCGGTGTCCTGAGGGGTGTGACCCCGGTGCCCTGAGGGGTGTGACCCCGGTGCCCTGGGGGGTGTGACCCCGGTGCCCTGGGGGGTGTGACCCCGGTGCCCTGGGGGGTGTGACCCCGGTGCCCTGGGGGGTGTAACCTGAGGAGTGTAACCCCGGTGTCCTGAGGGGTGTAACCCCGGTGCCCTGAGGGGTGTAACCCCGGTGCCCTGGGGGGTGTAACCCCGGTGCCCTGAGGGGTGTAACCCCGGTGCCCTGAGGGGTGTAACCCCCGTGCCCTGAGGGGTGTAACCTGAGGGGTGTAACCCCGGTGCCCTGAGGGGTGTAACCTGAGGGGTGTAACCCCGGTGCCCTGAGGGCTGTAACCTGAGGGGTGTAACCCCGGTGCCCTGAGGGGTGTGACCCCGGTGCCCTGAGGGGTGTGACCCCGGTGCCCTGAGGGGTGTGACCCCGGTGCCCTGGGGGGTGTGACCCCGGTGTCCTGAGGGGTGTGACCCCGGTGCCCTGGGGGGTGTGACCCCGGTGCCCTGGGGGGTGTGACCCCGGTGCCCTGGGGGGTGTGACCCCGGTGCCCTGAGGGGTGTGACCCCGGTGTCCTGGGGGGTGTGACCCCGGTGTCCTGAGGGGTGTAACCCTGGTGCCCTGGGGGGTGTAACCCCGGTACCCTGGCTAAATTCCCACACAGGCCTTCCTTCAATCATGGCCACCTAATCATCCCTCGTTACTTGATAAAATGTACTATTGTAAGTCACTTTGGATAAAAGCGTCTGCTAAATGACGTAAGCTGGTGGGGGTATTCACCGACATCTATAACAGGTCCATAGCTCTACGAACCGTCCCCACCTGCTTCAAGTCGGCCACAATCATTCCCGTACCAAAGCAGAAAAACGTGACCAGCCTTAACGACTGGCGACCACTAGCCCTCCTCACCCCCAAAGCCAGCAAGCGCCTGGAAAAACCAATCCTATCACACATCCGCCCCCTGCTCCCCAACGACCCCCTGCAATTCGCATACCGTGTCATCAGGAGCACAGCAGACGCTGTAGCTCTTCTACTACACACGTGTAGTCGTCCCGTGACGTCACGGTATGGGCGTCACGGTTGGGTGCATGTAGCAGAGTCCTGCACCGAGTCGGATACCCGCGGGTTACCCACTTCTATCGCATTTACTACTGTTTATCCTATGCTATGTTGTTCTTATTCTTATTCTTATTCTGCTTATTTTGCATTTACTATTGTTTACTTCATGCTATGTGTGTTCTGTGAGCGAGCTACTGGAACTTGTCCCAATTTCCCCCCGGGGATCATTAAAGTCTTTCTGATTCTGATTCTGATTCTGAAAAGCTTGTGTAACGGGTAAAAAATATACTTCTATAAATTCACGGGTACGGGCACCGGTAAAAAGAAACTAAAGGTGCGGGGCAGTGCTTGAGAAGAACGTAGAGCCATGTATGTTTTTGTGTTGCGCTCAGACTGAATTCAGTCACTTACGGTAATCTGGTGCATGACGCAGGCAGTGTGTTTGTTGTTGGTGGAAGTCAGTCTGGTAACTAGGCAGACACAGGCAAGAGGAGAGATTTGCAGGCTACTTTCCCCCCCTGTCAAACAGTTTTGTCAAGACAGAAACACTGTTTCTCTACATAGCTGACATGTTTCAAGTATGCATACTGCATTGTGTGAAGTTATGGACTGCACAACGTAAACATTCAAAACTCAGCGTTAGAGTTGCTCCTAGGGATGTTCATTTTGAAAATTTTCCAAAATCGATAATCGGTGAAAATGAACGATCAATTATCGATCATCGATTTTATTAATACTTAGAAAATTTTCAATTTTTTCAATTTTTTCAATTTTTTTTTTTTTTTTTTTTTACAAAATTACGTAATGCCTATGGCAGAAAATACGAAAGACAATGTGTTCTCCTCAATGAACTCTTTATTTCAATGTGTCTCCTCTCCAACACTGCTGTCCCCGGCGCATGCCGGTGTGAATTTCCCATGTTTAAAACAGTTTTGTTGGCACAAAGGCCTGTGCCCAGCCAGAAAACTAGAGACTATATGAAGCTCCACCTCACGTTAGTCGGCTGTGCAATGGAGTGGGGCGAGGAGGAACGAATTCCACCCAAACCTAGTCCAAAAAAAAAAATTTTTTTTTTTTTTTTTTTTTTTTTAATAATAATTAAAAAATCGATCCAAATGCCACAGGATCGATTCCAATCCTTAACGATCGATTATCGATTTTCGATAATTGATGAACATCCCTAGTTGCTCCGATCGATCGGCACTTGATCGGAATCGGCCGATTTGGCCTTTTTCGGCTTTGATCGGAGTTATCAAAAGTGCCGATCAAACAAGGCCGATCAGAATGACACAAAATCTGCAAGAACTACTACCAGAGACGTTTCAATATAGAGATAGTGCACTCCCAGGCTGCCAAGTAGTATTCTTCCGGTCTCCTAAAGGGCAGCTTGTGATTGGCTGTCTCTCCGTGTCATGAAGCTTCATTGGCTCCCAAGTTTCCTTAGGGGGCGTGGTGGTAGTGGCGAAAAAGTGTTTGGAAGTTGCACTCTCTCTATAGCGAAAGCAGCTTGGGCGAGAACAGTGACGTGAAAACATTGTAGACGACTGATTGGCCAGGCAGAATCGTGTTTACTCTATCTACTGACTGTCAATGCGCTGCATACCAGTTTAGTGGGCTTACCTTATCTTCTGTTATGTTATTTCCATCAGTATTTTGTGTTGCTGCCTTCGCCTCTGGTGAAATAAAGTTGTGGCGGTGGTTTCAATTGTTTTCAGAGTGAAAAAAGTCCGCTGCTCAGCAAGCTCCTGTAGTTAGTTGAGCTGCAGCGCTCCGCTAGGCCGCAGCGGGTGTTTGGTGAAGCCGCGGTCTTGCCTGGTGAGAGGCCGCGGGGTACAGGGCAGGCTTCACTCTGTTGCGCCTCTTCCGTCCGCGCGCAGCGCATGCCTGAGTTTGACTAACTACAAAGTGATATCCATTCTCCTGGCCGATTGTAACATTCGCCCATGTCCACTGTAGGTCATTTAGAGGCACCAGTATTTCATAAACAGTTTAAAAGTTCTGTGGATGGATTTAATTGTAACGTTATGTCTACTTCGGCTATAAGCGAAGGACAGATATGCGGGGGCGGGGGTGGGTGGGGGCAGATGATCCGCGGTGGAAGCAAAACGTCCATCGAGCCGAAACGATTAGAGCCGAGTGGTGACGAGCTGTGCAGGGCAGTAAAATGTGGTGGAAATGAGCCAACAGCACAGCAGCTAACATGGCGTCGCCTGTCTGGCAATTTTACAACTTGTTGGAGAAGGACAACAAATTTGCCGTTTGCATTGTGTGCTCAAAGGAGATACCGCGTGGAGGAACGCAGCAGAAGAGTTTCAACACTACGAACCTCATGAGACATTTGAAGGTTTCCCACGTCAAGGAATTTGAGGAGTTTACAAACTTGGCGAGCGCGCAGCAACCCGTACGCC
This sequence comes from Poromitra crassiceps, assembly GCF_964638095.1. Taxonomy (NCBI): domain Eukaryota; kingdom Metazoa; phylum Chordata; class Actinopteri; order Beryciformes; family Melamphaidae; genus Poromitra; species Poromitra crassiceps. The sequence continues at coordinate 61,473,267 of NC_139627.1, forward strand.
ACTCACTCAGCTAACTGTAACAGAGACATTGAAACGACAGCAACCCTACAGCAACGACAGCAAGAAACGAAAAGAAATAAATGCAAAGCTAATGGAATTCATATGTCTTGATCAGCAGCCGCTGTCTGTTGTGGAAGACCTCGGGTTCGAACGCCTCATATCCTGCTTGGATCCACGTTACACGCTGCCAGGACGTAAATATTTAACTGACGTTAGCCTGCCGGAATTATACCAAATTGTGTACAAGCACATCGAGAGCCTTATGAAAGACAACACCACGTCAATCAGCTTCACGACTGACATTTGGAGTTCGAGTGTCTGTCCTATGTCCATGCTGAGCCTAACTGCGCAGTTTATTGATGAAAAGTTCAACCTGAACAAAGTTGTACTTCACTCACAAGAGTTTTCTAGGTCACACACCGCGGAGGCTATCGCTGCAGCTTTCACAGACATGTTCCAAGCTGTGTTGGTGCACATGTTGTGTACATAGTATTATATTTTTTGTTTTATAAGACTATTTATTTTTCCACAGGAAAGCTACAGTACACAGTCTACTCTGTAATAAATAATAATAAAACGGTTGTCAATTCATGATACTTTCTCATCTCCTAATTTTAATACTTAATATACAATGTTGATGTTAAGAATAATTAAATATATGAATAATGCGACACAATAAATAGAAGGCTTGAATTGATGGATTTGACGGGTGATCGGTGATCGGCCATATCGGGATCGGCAGATACTGCTTCCAGTGATCGGTGATCGGCCTCAAAAAAGCTGATCGGAGCATCTCTACTCAGCGTCAACGTTAGACTGGAGACTCTGTCTGGCCTGCTTTCCATAACGACAATGGGGAAAGTGAAGAAGTTAATATAAAGAAAAGAAAGGGATAACCTCTGTCTTATATGTCTTATAACCTCTACCACAGACTACAGGAGGTTACCACAGACTACAGGAGGTTACCACAGACTACAGGAGGTTACCACAGACTACAGGAGGTTACCACAGACTACAGGAGGTTACCACAGACTACAGGAGGTTACCACAGACTACAGGAGGTTATCACAGACTATAGACTACAGGAGGTTACCACAGACTACAGGAGGTTACCACAGACTACAGGAGGTTATCATAGACTACAGGAGGTTATCATAGACTACAGGAGGTTACCACAGACTACAGGAGGTTACCACAGACTACAGGAGGTTATCATAGACTACAGGAGGTTATCATAGACTACAGGAGGTTACCACAGACTACAGGAGGTTACCACAGACTACAGGAGGTTATCATAGACTACAGGAGGTTATCATAGACTACAGGAGGTTACCACAGACTACAGGAGGTTACCACAGACTACAGGAGGTTACCACAGACTACAGGAGGTTACCACATACTACAGGAGGTTACCACAGACTACCAATGTACCAGATGTACCAATAACTAACTGATTGATGCTTACTGATGATAACAGATGATGACTGTAAAGATATGTAACAGAACACACCACAGCGTGTACTTGTACATCGAATGACAACAAACATCTTGCATCTTGTAATGTAATGTTGAAGAAAAACTCAGCTGATTCTCTGGTGTTGTGTGGTGTTGTGTGGTGTTGTGTGGTGTCGTCTCTGCAGTGTGGTGGTCAGCCTCCGGCGCTGCTCCCTTCCAGACGACCCCGACAGTTCGGACGTGGAGATCAAATCCCTTTCCAAGCTGGTCGTCAGCCTGCCTGCCTCCCCCGGCTCCAGCCCCAGCCCCAGCTCCAGCCCCAGCCCCAGCTCCAGCCCCAGCCCCAGCTCCAGCCCCAGCCCCAGCCCCACACCCAGCCTCCCGCCTGGGCAACTCTTCCCACTCTGAGACTGGGTTTGTCACAATGCGCTTCAAACGGACACAGGCTTAACCCCAGCCTCATCCAAAGCCTCCCTGATGCCGGTTTTGCATGTCCAAGTGGTCTGAATCTACGGATCTGAACCAGAAACCACCAAAACCTTTAGCCTGAGCCTAGTCTTGACACACTAGAACGTCTGGATTTGGGGGCTTAGGTGAAGGCCAACAAGCCATCAGCTGAAGGGGGGATTGTAATTACCGTAGACGTGTGTATTTCATAGAGTGGTTTTGAAAATCTAACACTTGTCTGTCCACAAAGTGTGTGTTGGAAAAGCTGTGGAGGTCTGTGGCAAAGTCAAGACAGCAGTCAGCTGATGGCGGCTCGGTCTTTCTAGTCTTAACCCATTGATACCTGATGCAGCATTTGTGTGTGTATCCCTTTAAGACTGCGAACCGCGCGGTTTGCGGTCTTAAAGGGATACACACACAAATGTGGGATATACACACAAATGCTGCATCAGGTATCAATGGGTTAAAGGAATACTTGAAAATTGTGTCATCTCCTCCCCTTCAGGCCAGTGTCAAGTTTACACTGTAAACTTCACCTGTGTGTACACTGTAAACACAGGTGAAGTTTGTCCATATAACACACAGGGAGGCTGCCAGCGCAACTCCACAGCAGGCTTCAACAAAACACCTGAAGTCAGTGGAGAGCAGTTCTTCACAGAGTATATTTACACCATCCTTTATTTACACCATCCTTTAGTGACAGTCTGAACTACAGAGTCTATTTACACCATCCTTTAGTGACAGTCTGAACTACAGCTGACTGATTTGGTGTGTAGGCCTTTCTATTCACAGTAACACGTCCCCATTGACTTCAGTTGTTTGAGAAGTCTGCTACTGTGTGTTATCTGGACTTCTATCCACTCTCCTGTTTCATTTTGGGTGAATTATTCCTTGAACTCTCTCCTGAGACTTGGCTGGACAGAAGCCTCCATGAGTCTGACATTGTCTTCGTCAAGCTGATTCAGGCTCCACAGGCAGATTTAGCTCCTGTAGCACTCTGTATAAATCCACATTAGGCTTGCCACGGTAGTCCTGTTACAGGGTGGTCACTATAGCACTCTGTATAAATCTACATTAGGCTTGCCGGGGTAGTCCTCTTACAGGGTGGTCACTATAGCACTCTGTATAAATCTACATTAGGCTTGCCATGGTAGTGTAGTCCTGTTACAGAGTGGTCACTATAGCACTCTGTATAAATCTACATTAGGCTTGCCGGGGTAGTCCTCTTACAGGGTGGTCACTATAGCACTCTGTATAAATCTACATTAGGCTTGCCGCGGTAGTCCTCTTACAGGGTGGTCACTATAGCACTCTGTATAAATCTACATTAGGCTTGCCGCGGTAGTCCTGTTACAGAGTGGTCACTATAGCACTCTGTATAAATCTACATTAGGCTTGCCGGGGTAGTCCTCTTACAGGGTGGTCACTATAGCACTCTGTATAAATCTACATTAGGCTTGCCGCGGTAGTCCTGTTACAGGGTGTATAAATCCACATTAGGCTTGCCGCGGTAGTCCTGTTACAGAGTGGTCACTATAGCACTCTGTATAAATCTACATTAGGCTTGCCGGGGTAGTCCTCTTACAGGGTGGTCACTATAGCACTCTGTATAAATCCACATTAGGCTTGCCGGGGTAGTCCTGTTACAGGGTGTATAAATCCACATTAGGCTTGCCGGGGTAGTCCTGTTACAGGGTGTATAAATCCACATTAGGCTTGCTGCGATAGTGTTACAGGGTGGTCCAGCATACACAGAATGCATTACTTGCCCACAGTTGACACCGTGAGACGGCCTGTAGTTTCCTGGCTGGGCGGCCAATCACTGTGCTTAACACAGTGAACTGACTACGCACCACCAGCCAATCACTGTGCTTAACACAATCACTGTGCTTAACACAGTGAACTGACTACGCACCACCAGCCAATCACTGTGCTTAACACAGTAAACAGATTCCTAACTTAGACCCACACCGGTGTTGTCAGGAGTTTATTAACCAGTGGGGAAATATCCACACTGTGGCAAGCCTAATCCACATCCAAGTCTTTATTTCTCAAACTCTGGTTCAAAAGTCCAAAATGGCTCCCGCAGTTCTTCTTCAGGTGCTTCCCAGCTGTGTTGACATGCGTAGAGAATTCACCTCTTAACCCGGTTCATCTAGGTTTAGGTTCATCAAGGTTTAGGTTTAGGTTCATCTAAGTTTAACTCCATGCATGACAATGTGATGACTGGGCTTTAATAGGCTGGTAAGCTCAGAGTCTGATTGGACGTTCTGTCAGGACAGGAATACTGTGTTTACTTATAGAATAAGGAATAATATGGATTGTGGACAATATCCGGCCGCTGTTTGTCTTCTGGGAGTTGAGTCTTCAGTCTGTGAGGCCCAGTAGCAAAGCTTCTCAGGCGGGATCAGGTTTGCACAAAGTGTTCCTCAGAGTGTAAACGAGGTTTGACCTTTCCTCCACCTGTGTGAGGCTGTAAGGTTCTTGTAGTGGACGACAGGTGTGCGTGGCTTACAGGTACCTTCACATGCAAGACATCAGATCAAAGCCTTTACATCAATTGAATAGTCAAGAGTATTCCTTAAAGGCATAGTTCGCCCAAAAATGAAAATGCTGTCATCTCCTCCCCCTCATGCCAAAAGAGTCACAGATGAAGTGTTAGTCCAGATAGCACACAGGGGGGTTGGTGGTGGTGTTAGTCCAGATAGCACACAGGGGGGTTGGCGGTGGTGTTAGTCCAGATAGCACACAGGGGGGTTGGTGGTGGTGTTAGTCCAGATAGCACACAGGGGGGTTCGTGGTGGTGTTAGTCCAGATAGCACACGGGGGGGTTGGCGGTGGTGTTAGTCCAGATAGCACAGAGGGGGGTTGGTGGTGGTGTTAGTCCAGATAGCACACAGGGGGGTTGGTGGTGGTGTTAGTCCAGATAGCACACAGGGGGGTTGGCGGTGGTGTTAGTCCAGATAGCACACGGGGGGGTTGGTGGTGGTGTTAGTCCAGATAACACACGGGGGGGTTGGTGGTGGTGTTAGTCCAGATAGCACACAGGGGGGTTGGCGGTGGTGTTAGTCCAGATAGCACACAGGGGGGTTGGTGGTGGTGTTAGTCCAGATAGCACACGGGGGGGTTGGTGGTGGTGTTAGTCCAGATAACACACAGGGGGGTTGGCGGTGGTGTTAGTCCAGATAGCACACAGGGGGGTTGGCGGTGGTGTTAGTCCAGATAGCACACGGGGGGGTTGGTGGTGGTGTTAGTCCAGATAACACACGGGGGGGTTGGTGGTGGTGTTAGTCCAGATAGCACACAGGGGGGTTGGTGGTGGTGTTAGTCCAGATAGCACACAGGGGGGTTGGCGGTGGTGTTAGTCCAGATAGCACACAGGGGGGTTGGCGGTGGTGTTAGTCCAGATAACACACGGGGGGGTTGGTGGTGGTGTTAGTCCAGATAACACACGGGGGGGTTGGTGGTGGTGTTAGTCCAGATAGCACACAGGGGGGTTGGCGGTGGTGTTAGTCCAGATAGCACACGGGGGGGTTGGTGGTGGTGTTAGTCCAGATAACACACGGGGGGGTTGGTGGTGGTGTTAGTCCAGATAGCACACAGGGGGGTTGGTGGTGGTGTTAGTCCAGATAGCACACAGGGGGGTTGGCGGTGGTGTTAGTCCAGATAGCACACAGGGGGGTTGGCGGTGGTGTTAGTCCAGATAGCACACGGGGGGGTTGGTGGTGGTGTTAGTCCAGATAGCACACAGGGGGGTTGGTGGTGGTGTTAGTCCAGATAGCACACGGGGGGGTTGGTGGTGGTGTTAGTCCAGATAGCACACAGCGGGGGTTGGCGGTGGTGTTAGTCCAGATAGCACACAGGGGGGTTGGCGGTGGTGTTAGTCCAGATAGCACACAGGGGGGTTGGCGGTGGTGTTAGTCCAGATAGCACACAGGGGGGTTGGTGGTGGTGTTAGTCCAGATAGCACACAGGGGGGTTGGCGGTGGTGTTAGTCCAGATAGCACACAGCGGGGGTTGGTGGTGGTGTTAGTCCAGATAGCACACAGGGGGGTTGGCGGTGGTGTTAGTCCAGATAGCACACAGGGGGGTTGGCGGTGGTGTTAGTCCAGATAGCACACAGGGGGGTTGGCGGTGGTGTTAGTCCAGATAGCACACAGGGGGGTTGGCGGTGGTGTTAGTCCAGATAGCACACAGGGGGGTTGGCGGTGGTGTTAGTCCAGATAGCACACGGGGGGGTTGGCGGTGGTGTTAGTCCAGATAGCACACAGGGGGGTTGGCGGTGGTGTTAGTCCAGATAGCACACAGGGGGGTTGGCGGTGGTGTTAGTCCAGATAGCACACGGGGGGGTTGGCGGTGGTGTTAGTCCAGATAGCACACAGGGGGGTTGGCGGTGGTGTTAGTCCAGATAGCACACAGGGGGGTTGGTGGTGGTGTTAGTCCAGATAGCACACAGGGGGGTTGGCGGTGCAGCTTGGTAGCAGCCTTCTTCAAAACACCTGAAGTCAATGTGGAGCACTGATTCAGACCCCGACGTGAATCAGCCTCTACACGTTTATTTTCATACTAATCATGAGCCCAAAATGTAAATTAGATTTTTTTTTAATTGCACCATGCTCTTTAATTGTCATAAGATATGTGTATGAAAAGCTCAAAAGCCCATAGTCTTATGGCAAGCATAACGGTGCTAAAACTACATTATCTTACCAATCCAAGCTAGCAGGATTCCAGACACTGTGATGTTGAGGACATATCTGACCTGTCAAACAGACACTGTGATGTTGAGGACATATCTCACCTGTCAAACAGACACTGATGTTGATGACATCATATCTCACCTGTCAAACACACTGTGATGTTGATGACATCATATCTCACCTGTCAAACAGACACTGATGTTGGTGACATCATATCTCATCTGTCAGACACACACTGTGATGTTGATGACATCATATCTCACCTGTCAGACAGACACTGTGATGTTGATGACATCATATCTCACCTGTAAGACAGACACTGTGATGTTGATCACATATCTCACCTGTCAGACAGACACTGATGTTGATGACATCATACCTCACCTGTCAGACAGACACTGTGATGTTGATGACATCATATCTCACCTGTCAGACAGACACTGTGATGTTGATGACATCATATCTCACCTGTCAGACAGACACTGTGATGTTGATGACATCATATCTCACCTGTAAGACAGACACTGTGATGTTGATCACATATCTCACCTGTCAGACAGACACTGTGATGTTGATCACATATCTCACCTGTCAGACAGACACTGATGTTGATGACATCATACCTCACCTGTCAGACAGACACTGTGATGTTGATGACATTATATCTCACCTGTCAGACAGACACTGTGATGTTGATGACATCATATCTCACCTGTCAGACACTGTGATGTTGATGACATCATATCTCACCTGTCAGACAGACACTGTGCTGTTGATGACATCATAGCTCACCTGTCAGACACTGTGATGTTGATGACATCATATCTCACCTGTCAGACAGACACTGTGATGTTGATGACATCATAGCTCACCTGTCAGACACTGTGATGTTGATGACATCATATCTCACCTGTCAGACAGACACTGTGATGTTGATGACATCATATCTCACCTGTCAGACAGACACTGATGTTGATGCATATCTTTACAGCTGAGTCTTGGTGAGTTTATTTTAGGGCTTCAAGCAGACCAGTGCACAAAGCTTACCCTTTGGGAAGTGTGTATGTGTGTGTGTGTGTGAGAGAGAGAGAGAGAGAGAGACACACACACACACACACACACACACACACACACACACACACAGAGTGATTAATTTATCCACTACTTACAAAGCATTGAGTGTAGGGAATTTCCGGGAACATTCAATGTTGGCAACTTTCCATGGTAATTAATGGGAATATATGGGAATTAACAGGACTAAATTAGTAATTTTTTGGCTAATTGTTCTAACTATTTACCTTGTGATATACAGACATAAATATAAACATTTTGTTTTGCCATAAGCAGACATGCATGCAAACATTTATAATACAAATTTAAAAAAAAATTGTCTACTTAATCTATTTGTCAGTAGAACTTTAATTAACAACCAAATGGTCCATTTCCGCGAGGTGCAGGAATAAAGCATTGAGGCCTGAAAGGATTCAGAGGAAAAAACACAAAAACCAGAAGCTTGACTAAATGCTTTCATTTGATCATGAGGTCACCATCACATGAGAAACCCATCTTGTCACGCACCATCATGAGGTCACCACCATCACATGAGAAATCCATCTTGTCACGCACCATCATGAGGTCACCACCATCACATGAGAAATCCATCTTGTCACGCACCATCATGAGGTCACCATCACATGAGAATCCATCTTGTCACGCACCATCATGGGGTCACCACCATCACATGAGAAATCTATCTTGTCACGCACCATCATGAGGTCACCATCACATGAGAAATCCATCTTGTCACGCACCATCATGAGGTCACCATCACATGATAAATCCATCTTGTCACGCACCATCATGAGGTCACATCACATGAGAAATCCATCTTGTCACGCACCATCATGAGGTCACCATCACATGAGAAATCCATCTTGTCACGCACCATCATGAGGTCATCATCACATGAGAAATCCATCTTGTCACGCACCATCATGAGGTCACCATCACATGGTCACCACCATCACATGAGAAATCCATCTTGTCACGCACCATCATGAGGTCACCATCACATGAGAAAACCATCTTGTCACGCACCATCATGAGGTCACCACCATCACATGAGAAGTCCATCTTGTCACGCACCATCATGAGGTCACCACCATCACATGAGAAATCCATCTTGTCACGCACCATCATGAGGTCACCATCACATGAGAAATCCATCTTGTCACGCACCATCATGAGGTCACCATCACATGAGAAAACCATCTTGTCACGCACCATCATGAGGTCACCATCACATGAGAAAACCATCTTGTCACGCACCATCATGAGGTCACCATCACATGAGAAATCCATCTTGTCACGCACCATCATGAGGTCACATCACATGAGAAATCCATCTTGTCACGCACCATCATGAGGTCACATCACATGAGAAAACCATCTTGTCACGCACCATCATGAGGTCACATCACATGAGAAATCCATCTTGTCACGCACCATCATGAGGTCACCATCACATGAGAAAACCATCTTGTCATGCACCATCATGAGGTCACCATCACATGAGAAAACCATCTTGTCACGCACCATCATGAGGTCACATCACATGAGAAATCCATCTTGTCACGCACCATCATGAGGTCACATCACATGAGAAAACCATCTTGTCACGCACCATCATGAGGTCACATCACATGAGAAAACCATCTTGTCACGCACCATCATGAGGTCACATCACATGAGAAATCCATCTTGTCACGCACCATCATGAGGTCACATCACATGAGAAAACCATCTTGTCACGCACCATCATGAGGTCACCATCACATGAGAAAACCATCTTGTCATGCACCATCATGAGGTCACCATCACATGAGAAAACCATCTTGTCACGCACCATCATGAGGTCACATCACATGAGAAATCCATCTTGTCACGCACCATCATGAGGTCACATCACATGAGAAAACCATCTTGTCACGCACCATCATGAGGTCACATCACATGAGAAATCCATCTTGTCACGCACCATCATGAGGTCACATCACATGAGAAAACCATCTTGTCACGCACCATCATGAGGTCACCATCACATGAGAAAACCATCTTGTCATGCACCATCATGAGGTCACCATCACATGAGAAAACCATCTTGTCACGCACCATCATGAGGTCACCATCACATGGTCACCACCATCACATGAGAAAACCATCTTGTCATGCACCATCATGAGGTCACCATCACATGAGAAATCCATCTTGTCACGCACCATCATGAGGTCACATCACATGAGAAAACCATCTTGTCACGCACCATCATGAGGTCACATCACATGAGAAAACCATCTTGTCACGCACCATCATGAGGTCACCATCACATGAGAAAACCATCTTGTCACGCACCATCATGAGGTCACCATCACATGAGAAAACCATCTTGTCACGCACCATCATGAGGTCACCATCACATGAGAAATCCATCTTGTCACGCACCATCATGAGGTCACATCACATGAGAAAACCATCTTGTCACGCACCATCATGAGGTCACCATCACATGAGAAATCCATCTTGTCACGCACCATCATGAGGTCACCATCACATGGGAAAACCATCTTGTCATGCACCATCATGAGGTCACCATCACATGAGAAAACCATCTTGTCACGCACCATCATGAGGTCACCATCACATGAGAAATCCATCTTGTCACGCACCATCATGAGGTCACCATCACATGGGAAAACCATCTTGTCACGCACCATCATGAGGTCACCATCACATGAGAAATCCATCTTGTCACGCACCATCATGAGGTCACCATCACATGAGAAAACCATCTTGTCACGCACCATCATGAGGTCACATCACATGAGAAATCCATCTTGTCACGCACCATCATGAGGTCACCCTCACATGAGAAATCCATCTTGTCACGCACCATCATGAGGTCACATCACATGAGAAATCCATCTTGTCACGCACCATCATGAGGTCACATCACATGATAAATCCATCTTGTCACGCACCATCATGAGGTCACATCACATGAGAAATCCATCTTGTCACGCACCATCATGAGGTCACATCACATGAGAAAACCATCTTGTCACGCACCATCATGAGGTCACCATCACATGAGAAAACCATCTTGTCATGCACCATCATGAGGTCACCATCACATGAGAAATCCATCTTGTCACGCGCCAATCTATTGGTTTGAATCCCAACCACCAGGGGTTTCGGACCAATCAGCGTCCAGAGGCAGCTGCGGGCGGGCTTTAGGTGTGTGACAGCAAGAAGCGAGCCTAATAGTGAGCCTAAAAGCCAGCATAATAGATGTGATAGACAGATGTTTCATCCAATCACCTGCCAGGTATTTTTTTAATGTACCCGTCCTTTTAAAAAGGTTTTCCAAGCGAAGTCACCAGATGGTTCTGTGAAACACACCATCCGGCAGCATCAACTTAGGGGAATCCATTTATTTTATTCAACATTCATGTTTTTTGTTGTTCAATAAAATAATCCATTAAAGTTCTACTAAAAAATAGTCAAAAATGTCATTTTTGCATAATGATTATGCATATCTGCTTATGATGAAACAAAATTTTTATATTTATGTCTGTATATATGATATGACAAGGCAAATACAGTTAGTATAAATTACGCCGTTTCCAGTTTATTCCAGCTAATTGCAATGGAAAGTTCAACTTTGAATATAACGCACACACAAAATTGTCAAAATGTCCAAAATTCCCAGGCTTATCTTCCCACGGAAAATTTCCGGAAATTTACTGGAGATGTTTTGACTCTTTGCAACCCTAATTGAGTGTCATGAATACAGAGATTAAATCTCTGACTGTTTTGACCCAATAACCCAATGACTGACTGTAGAGATGTGTGTGTGTATATCACTTTGTTTATCTTCTCTGCTTGTGTGTGTATATCACTTTGTTTATTATCTTCTCTGCTTGAAAGTTTTTCCGGTTCATTTACAGAAACCTCCTTTGATCCATGTTTACAATGTTGACAGTATGCTGTGCAAGAGTCTTACACGCCAAGAGCCACACGAATAAACTGCACGAAATTGTGAGGGAAATTTTGACCCCCCTGTCAATCACAGCAACAGATGTGTAGATGTCGGAAGCGGATTTCTGAAGAATCGACCTTGATCCGAAAAAGTAAAAAAAAAACTACGCCGTTGGTACCGTATGCATGGTTGCATTGACTGGATAGGTTCGAAAAAATATGATTGACGAGCTAATTAATTGAACGAATTGGCACAAAGAAGAAAAAACCGCAACCGGTGTGTAATGACCTTTAGGCACAAAAGTAAAGCAAAGATGCTTTAAAAAATAATTAAATTAACAATTTCTCTCAAAAATTGTACTATAAGAGTGGTGAAATGAATCAACATCTAAGACACAATTTATAAAAAAAAAAAACTTGGCTGGGTGATCAAGACTTTTGCACAGTTCTGTACTGTACTTAGAACCACAAAAATTGCATCCAACCCCAGTCGACTTAGATATTAAGCAAGATTAAATATACTAAGGCAATTGTAATTTATGAGTGCTTTCTTCCGGAACTTTAAACCAGTATGAATCTGCTTTATCACATTTTTACAAGTCTAGAAAGCATCAAATCGGAACAAATTGCCTTCTTACTCATCTGGAAATGTATGGTGAAGGAATTTGGTCAATTCCAGCCTCCAGGTCTGCAAAAGTCTGGAAATTGCACAAACAAGTTTGTAAAAGTAAAAAACAAAATATTGTACACACACAGTTTGTAGTTTTAGAGCCTGAGCATCTCGCCTGTTCTGATGCAATGTGTAGAGTGAGGTGGCAGAGGCTGAGCAAGCAGCATCTTTATATCAACAGATGAAGGTTGTGGGGAAAACATCTGAAGCCTATGTGGTTTTTACACCTCTCCCAGTGACCACATGTTTGAAGAGGACGTCAGTTTGTCTCTGGCTTGATGCTCGCCTGCAGACCAGATGGATAGTATTTATTGAAAGCATCCAAATGCCAATCCAGTAGCAGAGTGTGACTTGAGACGTGAGCCTTTTGAAACAGACCTGTTGCTCCAACGTCTGTCTGTCTGTCTGTGCAACAGCAAAACTCTTTCCACCTTCACGGCTCCGCTACCAGAGTCAGACTGACTTTTGTGTCTTTATCATGCAATCAAAAAATAGATTTCAGAGCAAAACTTATCGACCATGCAATCAAAATTGCAAGTAAAAAAATATTTGATTGCAATTGAGATACATTTGTGATTAAAAACCTATTAATGCGAATCAAAAACGTTTGTGAATCAAAAAGTTTTGTTTGTAAAAACAAAGTTTTGTTTGCCAACCAAAAAGTGTCATAATAGCAAGAATGTTCTGTTTGAACTGATTCATGTAGATTTACTTGCTTTCTTTATCATGCATTTTTGATTGCATGAAAGACACAAACGTAACTCCAGACCTGTGATGAATTTGTTTCCAGATTGATGTTCAACATCTCCTGCTCGAGGGAGGCCGTCTCCATTTTGTCCTTTTGTCCTGCTGAGCTTAGCAATGTGTCTTAATACAAGTCTATTTAACATGAGCACAAGTCTGGGAAAGTAACTTGAACTAGCAAAGTGCCTTAAACAACAAGTCTATTTAATGTGAGCACACGTCTGGGAAAGTAACTTGAACAACTTGAAGTTGGGAATGTTATGGTAGACCTGCTGGTTCCACCTCAACAGCCAATGTCTGTCTGACATGAGCTGACAGTGTGCCGTCACTGCTGTGCTGCTGTCATGTGAAACCTCTCCAATGAGTACAAATAAAAGAAATTGTCCATATGAAGCTGTGACACAAGTCCTGCTTTTCGCTTTTTGTGCTCGCCTTGGAAGTGGAATTGTTGAGAAAAATCCACTTGTGGCTCTGGTTTCAGCTGTCAGAAGTGTGATGGGAAGCCAGGTGTGGGAACTAGCTGGTTGAAAGGTGAGTTTAGTTTTGACATGATACAAACAGTCGTCTGCTGGAGAGCGTCGGAGAAGAAATGGAGTAGAAATGCAGGAGCAATGGAGCTTTCCTGGGTCATGAAAGTTAAAGGTATACTTCATAAAAAAAACATTAACCTATAGATAAGTTTCCCCTCAAAAACATCAGTTATGACTCATACAATACTGTGGCAGTGGGTTTATGTGGAGCAAAGCTGCCCCCTGCCTGATTTTGGTGCGGTTTACATTTGCTTGGCTGTGCCGACACGTATTTGGGCGGATACATTGTGTAAAGGTCAACGTGGGGGGGTGGGGCAGTATAACGCCCAGCCAATAGCATTGCTAAGATGTTCTGAGAGTGGATCTCAGCAGAGCGGAGTCGGTGCAAACTAAAACCAGGAAATGGAGCTTCCCAGAGCATTTTGCAAGCTGTTTGGAGCTAATACCTCAATGGTTTGGAGGTGTGTTGATTTGTGCTTTTGTAACATAACTGCTGTGAAATTATCAGAAAAAAATCCTGTATTTCAACAGTTTTCTGGCGCTCTCCCATATGTATTGTCAAGCTCACTCGACCACATAAACAACACAGCAAAACAATGTCATAACTGATGTTTTTGAGGGGAATCTTTTCTATAGGTCTGTTTTTAATGAAATGGTTGCATAGTATACCTTTAATTGGTACAGAGCTGAGAACTTACCACATCCACTTTGAATTCCAGTGAATGAATGGGACAGAAATGGCCCAGATTGGAGTCTTGGTGTTTTCTAACTGAGTCTAGTTCACACTGTGGAGGTGGAACTGACCTACCAGCTGCGTTTAAACAGAACTTTATATTTATTAAGATTAACAATAATAATGCCTGTGATTTTTTTAACATAATTGAAATACTAATAATTGTTAAATAACTTAAGTATTTCTATCATTTTTAGTATCTTAACAATTGTAAAGTCCCCATGTTAAAGGGCTATACATGAATCACCGCTCAGGTTAAAGTTTCACAATAAAAGTTGACATTTTGAAGTTAAATTCCTCCTGATCATGACTTTTTATTGGATGTGTGTATATCTGATATATCTTTACAAATGGATAATCTAATGTTTTGTTATACCGGAAATTGTTGCATTTAGAAGAAAAAAATTCACCTCTGAAACAGACCAATCAGACCACAATCAGGTTGTAGCGTAAAAAGCTATGCATGCATTACCCATTTCCTTTGGGTTTTGCTGGCTGTACACTAAACATAGATTTTGACAGACAGACTGACTGGAACCCCAGCGTAACCACCAGCGACTGCCACGTAAAGTGTTCATATAGCCTATATAAGCTGTTGTATACAAAAGTTCATATAAGCAAGCGATTTTATGTTTTGCAATTTTTCCCCTTACTGTACCGAAAATGAAGCAAACCGTGACTTCCAAACTGAGGTAGCCTACGTAGTGAAGAGGATATGAATGTGATATTTGTAGTTCTTCATAGATCTACCGTACCCTCTTCATTGTGGTGTACTCAGAGCAGTCACCACATTAATGCATTTGACTTTCAAATGTACAAAAACAAATCTCCAGTGGGGGCGGGTACACGTTGGACCGTAATGGTGCAACCCCTGGTTGGAAAGCCTAGAATCGCCTATGTCCAGGTTGTCCACTGATACAGGGGAGGATGTGCTATGTCCAGGTTGTCCACTGATACAGGTGAGGATGTGCTATGTCCAGTGTGTCCACTGATACAGGTGAGGATGTGCTATGTCCAGGTTGTCCACTGATACAGGTGAGGATGTGCTATGTCCAGGTTGTCCACTGATACAGGTGAGGATGTGCTATGTCCAGGTTGTCCACTGATACAGGGGAGGATGTGCTATGTCCAGGTTGTCCACTGATACAGGTGATGATGTGCTATGTCCAGGTTGTCCACTGATACAGGGGAGGATGTGCTATGTCCAGGTTCTCCACTGATACAGGGGAGGATGTGCTATGTCCAGGTTGTCCACTGATACAGGTGAGGATGTGCTATGTCCAGTGTGTCCACTGATACAGGGGAGGATGTGCTATGTCCAGTGTGTCCACTGATACAGGTGAGGATGTGCTATGTCCAGTTTGTCCACTGATACAGGTGAGGATGTGCTATGTCCAGGTTGTCCACTGATACAGGGGAGGATGTGCTATGTCCAGGTTGTCCACTGATACAGGTGATGATGTGCTATGTCCAGGTTGTCCACTGATACAGGGGAGGATGTGCTATGTCCAGGTTGTCCACTGATACAGGGGAGGATGTGCTATTTCCAGGTTGTCCACTGATACAGGTGAGGATGTGCTATGTCCAGTGTGTCCACTGATACAGGTGAGGATGTGCTATGTCCAGTGTGTCCACTGATACAGGGGAGGATGTGCTATGTCCAGTTTGTCCACTGATACAGGTGAGGATGTGCTATGTCCAGTGTGTCCACTGATACAGGTGAGGATGTGCTATGTCCAGTGTGTCCACTGATACAGGGGAGGATGTGCTATGTCCAGTTTGTCCACTGATACAGGTGAGGATGTGCTATGTCCAGTGTGTCCACTGAGACAGGGGAGGATGTGCTATGTCCAGGTTGTCCACTGATACAGGGGAGGATGTGCCATGTCCAGTGTGTCCACTGATACAGGTGAGGATGTGCTATGTCTAGTGTGTCCACTGATACAGGTGAGGATGTGCTATGTCCAGGTTGTCCACTGATACAGGGGAGGATGTGCTATGTCCAGTTTGTCCACTGATACAGGGGAGGATGTGCTATGTCCAGTTTGTCCACTGATACAGGGGAGGATGTGCTATGTCCAGTTTGTCCACATACAGGTGAGGATGTGCTGGTGAGGACCACTGATACAGGGGAGGATGTGCTGGTGAGGACCGCACCACGGTGGCCTACATCAACAGGCAAGAGCTAAGTGAAATCCGCACCTATGCAGAGGGCTGCCAGGCACCCGGGTTTCTGGGCCACAGAGCACATTTGTTCTCTCAAGCCTCTCCACATCCCGGGCCTGGAGAACACCTGGGCCGACCTCAAGTGGAGACTTCATACCGACATGGTGGTCTTCAAAATCGTGATATTTCCAGAATATCGCGATATTTCCAAAAATCGGCCCAACTAGCCTACACCTCAGGGTTAATGTGGTATCATGACCATATACACCTCAGGGTTAATGTGGTATCATGACCATATACCACGGCCTGTCGTGAGCTATTGCTTACATGAATTCTTGAGTTACAGCCAAAAACATCTATTGTGAGGTCACTATGACCTTGATCTTTCACCACCAAATTGTAATCAGTTCATCCTTGACGTTTGTGCCCCATTTCATGAAATTCCCTCCAGGCGTTTATGATATATTACGTTCATGAGATTAGGACGGACGTGAAGTCACAGTGACCTTGACCTTTGACCTTGGACCCCCAAAAACTAATCAGTTCACCTTAGAGTCCAAGTGGATGCTTGAGCCAAATTTGAAGAAATTCCCTCAAGGTGTTCCTGAGATATTGCATTAACAAGCATGGAAAGGATGGACGTGAGGTCACAGTGAACGTGAACTTTGACCTTTAGCCACCAAAATGTAATCAGTTTACCGGCGTTAACGAGCATGGAATGGACGGATGTGAGGTCCCAATGACCTTGAACTATGACCACCAAAATCGAATCAGTCATCCTTTAGCCCAAGTCGATGTTTGAGCCAAATTCAAAGAAATGTATATATTTTTTTTAATGTTGTTACCAGCGGATCATTGTTTGGATTTCAGCTTTATCTTTGTCACCTACAATTTTAGACCTTGCCAAGCAGTTGGCCAAGGTTGATGCTGTGTTTACTGTCACAACAGCCTGGGCTTGGAATGCGCACACACACACACACACACACACACACACACACACAAACACACTGCTGGGAGGCGATTACTAGAAGCACTGGTGGTGTATTTGCAGAGTTAGAAGGCGGGGCTAGAGACTATTAATAGCAGCAGCTGAGGCTGACAGTTAACCAGCAGCTCTGGATACTAACATTTATTATTAGTAAGACGCTGCATCATGGTGGGGTCAGTTACTGTTGTGGTGCGGATACTCAGGAGGCAGGGCCGGGCTTGATACTCAGGAGGCAGGGCCCGGGCTTGGTGCGGATACTCAGGAGGCAGGGCCCGGGCGTGGTGTGGATACTCAGGAGGCAGGGCCCGGGCGTGGTGTGGATACTCAGGAGGCGGGGCCCGGGCGTGGTGTGGATACTCAGGAGGCAGGGCCCGGGCGTGGTGTGGATACTCAGGAGGCGGGGCCCGGGCTTGCAATTAAAAAGGGGGGGATTTATTCTATATTAAAATACATATTAACAAGGGGAAAAGGGAAGTGGAACAATGTGGCAAAAGCTGATCAGTTTGGCTCAGTCTGAGGCCCAATTCCAATCCGCCCCCTAAAGACTCGAGCCCTGTTCCCTCACTCCCTCTAGTGGCTGCCAGCGGAAAGTGGTTGAGTCATCAAGTGTGGAAGGGATCCACATTGGATAAATGGGAGGATTGGGACAGCAGAGCCCTTTGCACTTGACAAGATGATGTTGACTCTGGCAGGTTTGGGGCTCGCTATATATTGTTTATTGTCAAGTCTGTTGATGAGTCTGTTCTCATCCAGGCTCTGGCTGTACAGAGTGGACAACAGGTCATTTAAAAATAATAAATATAGCCTACTGCAAAATCTGCAATTGATAACTGTGTAGGCTAATTATAATTAAAATAAGCTTAATAATGACATGTCACCCAACATTATACACAATGTCAATACTGTAGCCTACAATAAAGATTCGGTAAAACTATTTCTCATTCATCAAAAACGTTGTGGATTGCAATTGTAATAGAAATGATAGATGATTATACTAGGATTGTGATAACTACTTGCATTCCGCTGATATAATATTTTTGTCTAATGTAAAATCCCTATTAATGTAATGTTTCATGTCAATTTACGCATTCCAGCGCACCCCGTACACGCGGCTCCTCGGTCTCCTCGTTCGTTTCGCGCGTGTGTTTTTCTTTTCTTTTTTTTTACAGATATTTGCGCCCTTCCCCGGTAACCCCGTTTTATACGTCACAACGCTATGCATTGTGGGCAATTCCCTTTCCGTAAGTGGCCACAGCTGCTCCCTTACGGTAAGGGGGCAGAAAGGGCTCACTGCGAGCCCTCGCTCCCTTCACGTGAACGCGCCTCTAAGGGCTTGAGTCAGTAAGGGGGTGGATTGGAATTGGGCCTCTGTCCCTGCAGCACAGGTGAGGGCGGGATCTCCCCTGCAGCACAGGTGAGGGTGGGATCTCCCCTGCAGCACAGGTGAGGGCGGGATCTCCCCTGCAGCACAGGTGAGGGTGGGATCTCCCCTGCAGCACAGGTGAGGGCGGGATCTCCCCTGCAGCACAGGTGAGGGCGGGATCTCCCCTGCAGCACAGGTGAGGGCGGGATCTCCCCTGCAGCACAGGTGAGGCCAGGATCTCCCCTGCAGCACAGGTGAGGGCGGGATCTCCCCTGCAGCACAGGTGAGGGCGGGATCTCCCCTGCAGCACAGGTGAGGGGAATTTGTAGCAATCGGCAGCATGGCACACAGACGCTCCTTCTCACTGGTCTGGTGCCTGATTTGAATAAACTGCAACAACTATGTTAATATATTAATATATGTCTTATGACTAGCTCCTTGAATTAGTTTAAAGGGATACGCCAGCATTTTGGGGGTTTAGGGCAGCCATTTGTCATATTGTCTATATCAAAACTAGAATGTCCATGGTTTTATTTTCAATCTGCGTGCCCTACAAAGAGCGGTACAGCCATCGCTGCTACTTAGCTAGCGCTAAGTAGCTCTTTAGGTAGTACCTTTAGGTAGTACCTCTTTAGGCGAGAGGGCGGCATCTATTTGGGCTAGAGAGAATCCCCCCCGGGATTCTTCAGGAGACGTAGAACCCTCGCTATATATACTAGGATGAACTGATGATGAGTGACGTCATGACTGACGTCACACTTGGGCTTGACTGACGTCACGGGGCTGATCAGGTAATACAGATATGACGGCCTCTCCCTCAGCTTGGAATTTGGTATGGAAACCTCACTTCAATCCTGAGAGACCGGTCGGTAAGGTTTAACAAGAGACTTTATTTAGCAAGTGGCGTGCATGGTAAGTACTTTAGCGTATGACTCCATTGTAAGATGGCGCTCCTCTTTAGGCGAGAGGGCGGCATCTATTTGGGCTAGAGAGAATCTTAAAGTCTTTATTTACAGATCAAACACACTGTTGTTTCGACAGCACAGTGTTTTCAGTCAATGTCAAAGCTTGGATGATGTCAACAGTGACATCAGCGGGGACGTCATCGGTGATGTCAGGCGTCGTCGTTGTGGTCCTTTGGCGGGCTTTTCTCCTGTATTGTCGTGCGGATGTTCCCGAGGCGAGCCAGCAGGCCCTGGTAGTCAAAACAGCCGCGTTTGTCGCCGAACGGGTCCTTCATGTTCTTTCCCTGTAGATGCAGCCTCTCCTTGCAGACTCTCTCATAGATATCATAATACTCTAGGAAGGACTGCTCCATCTTACTACACAGATCTTTGGGACAGGGAACTTTGCCCTCCAGCATGTCGCAGACAGCCACCCTGATGGTCTCGTGGCGGATGCACTCGTTGTATTTCTTGCTGGCCCCCGGGTTGCGCTCCTTCTCGTAGCCAGGCTCGTTGTGATAGGGGTTCTCCGTCATCAGAGACTGGATGGAGATGAGGACAGTTGAGAGATTCTGGGCTGGACTCCACGCTGGGCCATCCCACGTCCCCAGGATGCTGAGGCAGACTTTTCCGTTGCGGTAGAGGTTGGGGTTGAAGCGGACGGTGTTGTTTGCGGTAGTGATGAGCGTGACCTTCGGCGGCTGGATGGGGTACTCCGGGGGGCAGTGGAATAGAAAGAGGAAGAAGCCGCCTTCGTACGGCGTGCCGGACGGCCCGGTGATCAGTGCGTGGATCTTGGTCATATCTACAGAATCAGGAATGACAAATATTCCCGGAGGAGGGTCCTTATAGATGAGCTTGATGTCTCTGCTGATCCTCCGTATGCTCATCATCGTTGACTTTTGAGGTTCGTAGTCGTACTAATCCACCATCTACTGCCTCTATTTATACCACCAGCACGGTAGGATTTATGACATCACTGATGACATCACTGATGACATCACTGATGATGTCACTATTCACCATGATGTCAATCATGCGATGTCAGAAGGTCGATGACATCATCAGTGCTCTTATGCCCTCACTGATGTCAGAATATTCACAACATCATGATGGTCATTGTGATTGTGAACCCTTCTTCTCAAGTATGTGTCTTTGAAATGTTTCTGTGACACTTGTAAATACGTCCGTATCGCTGATTTAGACGGCTTGGGAGCCAAAGTCGCAGGCAAGTCTATGTAGGGAGACGGGACTCTTGTAGGGTAGCATAGTCTACATGGAAAGAGGAGAAACGGGGCTAGGAGTCAGTCAGCCTTCTGAGTGATGTCACTCGAGCAATAGAGAGTCAATATTGGACTGATGTAAGTCATATGCCCGGTCACGCCCACCTCCGCCATATTGTTGACATTTCCGTGGCGCGCTGTCAAAAGTGACTGACAGCCTGGTGCTCGCAGCAGCAGAAGACCCCAGCATGGACGCTAGCCACCGTTACTATGGTTACTAGCCTATTTAATACCGTTTTTACTACGTCAGGAGCTATTTCACAACAGCAGTCAGAGGATCTGACCCAACACAGGAGAGACCTATGGCTAGTTAGGATAAACAGGCAAAACTTTCAAGCAACTCCACACAGCAAAGTCTGTTCACATCATCAATTTACCACAGGTACACATTGACGTTAGCTAAGGGAAGAGTTTGTACCTCTGTCTGCATGTCTGTCTGTCTGTCTGACTGTCTGTCTGTCTGCCTGTCTGCCTGTCTGCATGTCTGTCTGTCTGTCTGTCTGTCTGTCTGTCTGCCCTCCACAACTCTCCCTGCTCTTGTAGGCTGAGGGCAGACCCAACCAAACCAAAAAACTGTAAATCATTGACCCTCCCACTCTCTCCAGTACCTTCTGTCTCTCTCTCTCTCTCTCTCTCTCTCTCCCTCTCTCTCTCTCTCTGTCTGTCTGAGAATACCACAGGCCTCTCACCCCTCGCTCCAGATTTAGCCCTCAGCCCTGTCCCACACTCTCACACCCAGTTGTCCGAGGCGGCAGGGACGATCGGGCTGGTCTCCCTTCCTTCTTCACCTCCAGTTCTTTCTTTCCCTCTCTCCTTCCTTCTCTCCTGCCCTCAGCCTGCACTCTTCCCTCTCTTCTTCTCTGGATGTGGTAGCAGGACCTTCTGGATGTCCACTGTGTTGTGGTCTTGGGTTTGATGCCCGGAGCCTCGCCTGGTGGTCTGCTTCAGGACAGGCCGGCCTCCCGCTCCTCCTCCGCAGCCATGGAGCCTCAGGCAGAGGTAAGACACCTGGTCTGGCCTGGAGGTTTGTTTGTGTTGGTGAAGAAGCGGTAACCAAGCTCTCTGTGTGTGTGTGTGTGTGTGTGTGTGTGTGTGTGTGTGTGTGTGTGTGTTGGTGTGTGTGGCTTTGTAACTGAAGCTGCAAATAAACTTAATTGCCCCCTCGGCCCAAAGCCTATTTCTAACTAAGCAAGAGGCACTTGAGCTTCCTAATTAATTAATTAGCAAGCATGTCTTCACATGTATTCTGTCTTCACATGTCTTCACATGTCTTTCTGTCTTCACATGTCTTCACATGTCTTTCTGTCTTCACATGTCTTTCTGTCTTCACATGTCTTCTGTCTTCACATGTCTTCTGTCTTCACATGACTTTCTGTCTTCACATGTCTTCTGTCTTCACATGTCTTCTGTCTTCACATGTCTTCTGTCTTCACATGTCTTTCTGTCTTCACATGTCTTCTGTCTTCACATGTCTTTCTGTCTTCACATGTCTTCTGTCTTCACATGTCTTTCTGTCTTCACATGTCTTCTGTCTTCACATGTCTTTCTGTCTTCACATGTCTTTCTGTCTTCACATGTCTTCTGTCTTCACATGTCTTCTGTTTTCTGTCTTCACATGTCTTTCTGTCTTCACATGTCTTTCTGTCTTCACATGTCTTCTGTCTTCACATGTCTTTCTGTCTTCACATGTCTTCTGTCTTCACATGTCTTTCTGTCTTCACATGTCTTCTGTCTTCACATGTCTTTCTGTCTTCACATGTCTTTCTGTCTTCACATGTCTTCTGTCTTCACATGTCTTTCTGTCTTCACATGTCTTTCTGTCTTCACATGTCTTTCTGTCTTCACATGTCTTCTGACTTCACATGTCTTTCTGTCTTCACATGTCTTTCTGTCTTCACATGTCTTCTGTCTTCACATGTCTTTCTGTCTTCACATGTATTCTGTCTTCACATGTCTTCTGTCTTCATGTCTTGGAGACAATTGAAGTGGATGGTGACCAACTGTCATACGTTAAAAAAAGGCTCCACAGTAATCCAAGTCCCCAGAAGCCCCAAGATGCCGAGGTGAATTGAAAAGACATTATTTACAATCTGTTTTTAGCAGAAATCTTCATTGCTGTGGGGTGGTGGGGGTACGGGGGGGTCTCTCTGGAGACTTGGATTACCAGCAGTGATTACGCAGTTTGGAGCCTTTTTTTCTACATTTGAAAGGTGTTCACCTTCAATTGCTTAAGAGAATTCTGCAACGGTGTTTTGCTGTGAAACTCCAGGCTGTAACTTCACCCGTCCTGCATCGGCATGGGGGTAAATATTAAATAATGACTACATTTTCATTTTTGGATGAACTGTTCCTTTAAGGAGTTGTAGTAATTCCAGAAATATAGAAATATAGAAACACGCGCGTGTCTGTGTGTGTGTGTGTGTGTGTGTGTGTGTGTGTGTGTGTGTGTGTGTGTGTGTGTGTCTGTGTGTGTGTGTGTGTGTGTGTGTGTGTGTGTGTGTGTGTGTATCTTGCTGAGTCTATCTTGGTAGCTGATAAGCTGGTGAGCTAGTAGACATGTGAACAGTATGTTTGAAAGAACTTCAGTGATGTGCTATGTGAGATTTATTGGAGTTCTAGGCATATTCCCTTACACACATATAATAGGGTTATAGAACTGATATGACTATGGGAGAATCCTGTACACTTTTTACCTGACAAACAGCCACATCAGACTGTAACACAGCCAGACCAGCTCCTCACCTTCATGTACACAGCCAGACCAGCTCCTCACCTTCATGTACACAGCCAGACCAGCTCCTCACCTTCATGTACACAGCCAGACCAGCTCCTCACCTTCATGTACACAGCCAGACCAGCTCCTCACCTTCATGTACACAGCCAGACCAGCTCCTCACCTTCATGTACACAGCCAGACCCAGCTCCTCACCTTGATGTACACAGCCAGACCAGCTCCTCACCTTGATGTACACAGCCAGACCAGCTCCTCACCTTCATGTACACAGCCAGACCAGCTCCTCACCTTCATGTACACAGCCAGACCAGCTCCTCACCTTCATGTACACAGCCAGACCCAGCTCCTCACCTTCATGTACACAGCCAGACCAGCTCCTCACCTTCATGTACACAGCGACCAGCTCCTCACCTTGATGTACACAGCCAGACCAGCTCCTCACCTTCATGTACACAGCCAGACCAGCTCCTCACCTTCATGTACACAGCCAGACCAGCTCCTCACCTTGATGTACACAGCCAGACCAGCTCCTCACCTTCATGTACACAGCCAGACCAGCTCCTCACCTTCATGTACACAGCCAGACCAGCTCCTCACCTTGATGTACACAGCCAGACCAGCTCCTCACCTTCATGTACACAGCCAGACCAGCTCCTCACCTTCATGTACACAATCACTCAAACAAGCACTGGCACGAGGGAAACCCGACACAACATTCAGTTTCATTAAAGAAGTTGTGGTCACAGGGAAGGTAACTTAGCTCACCTCAGACACTCGGGGTCTATCGTGTTTACACCCTGTGGTCAAGTTTGACTGAAACGCTGTAAAGGGACTCGACTTGACCCGTTACTGTGTGGAACTGAAAACCCCGGCGGAGACATTTTACACCAGAGACCTTTAGCTTGGTCTTCTAATCCAACTGACAACACACTCAAAATACTTCAGCATCAGAGGCCGTTGAATCAGCGCTCACACTAAATGTCAGGAAGTTGACACGGTGGCGCTGCAGAAACTCGATCCTGACGGAGACACCGGTTGCCAGACATCGATCTTTTAATACATGGAATTATTTGCAATGAGGCCATGAATGCCCAGGGACGTCCTAGTATGAAGACAGACTACTTAGAGATGAACAGGAGACTCTGGCACCCTTTACACCTGGCATTAAAATGTGTTTTGGGTGATCTGATTGGAATCAGATAGTGCTTGACCACATGAAAGTACAGGTGTAAATGCACCCAAGACAGATTGAGGACGGATTGTGAGCCGATCGGTCAAACCACCTCCCGACGTGGTCACATGGTCAGGGACGTATTGTGACCACATTGAACACGATGCTAAATGCAATTGTCTTCGGCGAAAATAGTGACCTAAGCCAGTGGTTCTCAGCTAGACTTGTTGATGTCGTGGCTCAGGATGACCTCTGCTCTGACCATTAACCTCTGACAGTTGACCAACAACGAGCAGCACCTCTGTCTCCTCTGTGTCACAACCACACTCCCAGGCTGACAGCAGGCAGCCTGCAGGGATGTAACAGAGGCAGAGGCTTTGCACTAGTTTGATCACCAGTGTGCTCCAGTCTCCATCATGGAGGGACATGGTAGAATTGCCTATTAGTTAAATCTAAATCTAAATCTATGCTCTCTCCTCCAAAACACTTTGAGGTGCGACTTGAAAAGATTCAGTTCACCTGAGCAAACTCTTAGCTAGCTAACTAGCCAGAAAACACATAGATTTTAATGTGAACGTGCTAACGCTAGCTGCTAGTAGACATATGTCAGCTAGTGTGCTAATCAGGTGTGTTAACAACAAGACAGTGATGGCTTAGACACGGTTTACGCTAATATGCGCACGAGATACAATTTGTTCCCTCAATTGGTTTCCTCTTTTCGTCTGCACAAATTGCCAAAACGTGCCCTCAAAATAGTGATATTGTGCTCAGGATATATAATCCATGAACTCACCACGAGCTACTCAGGAGCCACATTGGAAGAAAACAATCTTTGCAAAATAATAATAATAATCTAATTTAAAAAAAACATCCCTTTCCTCCCTTTACTGTATTTCTTTTAGATTTGTATGTATTTATTTCAAGTACTGTAGGACTTGAAAGAGCCACAACGACCCATAAAGGAGCCGCATGTGGCTCTAGAGCAGTGGTTCTCAACTGTTCTAGCCAACATCATCAAAGACACCAGCCACCCCGCTCATACCCTGTTCTCACTCCTCCCTTCCAAAAAACGCTACCGGAGCATCAAATCACACACCACCCGTCTCAGTAACAGCTTTTTCCCCCAGGCAGTCAGGCTGCTGAACAGTTGACTCACACACACTGCAACGCACTGTCACTTTGTTGTGCACCATTATTGTATTGTACTGTATCGTGGTTTGTGTTATGTCTACACGCACTGTGTACAGACATGTCTGTATCACGTGTAGCCTACATAGTTATGTAGGTCTACACTAGGGCTGTCAATCTCCCTCTATAATCAAATTCGAATTTCAGTGCTTTATACATTTTAATATTCGAATTATATTCGAATATTTTAATTAATTTTTAATTGAATTAAAAAAAAAAAAAAAAAAAATTTTGGTCTGAGTGAATTGTTGTCTTCTCTTATGTTATGTTCTGATTCTAAATATAGCTGAATCTTTGGGTTTGACCAAGTAAAACTTTTTCTAAGCATTTACCAAATGTAGATGGAAAAGTGAATGGTGGATGAATATTCAAAATAATATTAGGCTTATCACAAATAGTCCAGCAATGATGTTTATTTAAGAAAACATGTTCCTTGTACAATGTACATATACATTCATTGCATTAGAAAATAGGTCAGATAACCAGAGCTTAGTTAATATTCATCAGTGATGTATTGGTGCTGTCTGAAATGCTAAAATAAAATAATTGATAATAAAAAAAGACACAGCCTTTGTTTGAGCTCCTTATCAATAAACAAATAAGTAAACTTTGCCAAAACAACAATGAGCCATGAACAAAAAAAAAATCAGTCACGTATTGCACTTAAGAGCTACAGGTTTACATTCAGTATAGCAGCTTCAACAGTCAACTTCAGTTAACAATGAATGAACATACATTTTAAGAGCTACAGGTAGGTTTACATCAGTATAGCAGCTTCAACAGTCAACGTCAGTTAACACTCTTTTCTTCAAGTATGTTGTCAGAACTTGTCACTGTTCTAGTGTTCTAAAAAAATATATATATATATATATATATTAAAAAAAAATATATATTCGTTTTTTAAAAATAATAATAATCGAATTTCGTTCATAATTATTAAATTCGAATAATATTCGAATATCAAAATTCGTTTCAACAGCCCTAGTCTACACCCTTTTTCTGTCGGTCTTTGTGACCATGTCCTTGTGTATGTAAGGCTGAGGGTGCTCAGAGCATAAAGAATTTCATTGTATTATACATTGTATTATACATATGACAATAAACTACTTAAACTTGAACTCATCATGACCCACATTTTTCCTTAGTTATTAAGTCGCGACCCAATTTTCAGGATTTAGCCTAACTTTGTAGCGTCACTTCGCAACAAGCTAGCATGGCATGTTGGTACCAATGGATGCCTTAGGCCTAGGGTCTTCTAGTTTCATACGGTACCAGTGGTACCGTACAGTACCTTCACTCTGGCTTTAAGAATGAGCCCGCTACAGACTCTGAAAGACAGCGTCCTCAATGAGTAGAACTTATTTTCCACATGCACACATCCGTGACCCACTCAGAACGGCCCCGCGACCCACTTTTCAGTCCCGACCCACAAGTTGAGAAACAGCTGCTCTAGAGCCTCAGATTGAGTATCATTGTTATAAAGAATCAGCTAGTTAAATCGGCTCATTTTATTTGAGGGTGGGTTGGTACTGTATACGCAGTGGAAGTGCTCCCTGCCAATTTTGCTTTGGTACGTAGTGCTACTTGGTTGGAAAAGTTTGGTAACCCCTGGTCTAGATATTCCAGACTATCTCCGTTTTGTGCTGTACTAGCGCAGGAGAGAGTCTGGCTGCTCATACTCTCACTCTGGTATAGCGGGGGGGGGGGAAAGGCTCCGTTATCTTTACAACCCTCCAACGAAAGTAGCAAGCAGGCTGCTTTATTGCACAATCCAAATCTTCAAAACGTGCTTCAGCGTGCAGCAGCAGCGTGCAGCAGCAGCGTGCAGCAGCAGCGTGCAGCAGCAGTGTGGTTGTGGTGGACGCGTTGGAGAGCGACACACAGGGAGCGGCTCCGACTGAAATGGTCGACACCAAAGTGCTTCCACTGAGTCAGACTGATATAGATATATATGATTTCACTGATGTCAAAGAAACTATAGGTCCTCTGTTCCACATCTTTTCCATGGGAGCTCGGCTTTCTTTGGGCCGCAAGGCATTCTGGGTATTGAGATGACATTTGTAGACGGAAGCTCCCACATCACCTGCGTACTTTAATTAACAGTCTTTAAAGTGTGTGTGTGTGTGTGTGTGTGCGTGCGTGTGTGTGTGTGTGAGTGTGTGTGTGTGTGACGTGTGTGTGTGTGTGTGTGCGTGTGTGTGTGTGTGTGTGTGTGTGTGTGTGTGTGACGTGTGAGTGTGTGTGTGACGTGTGTGTGTGTGTGTGACACGTGTGTGTGTGTGTGTGTGTGTGTGTGTGTGTGTGTGTGTGTGACACGTGTGTGTGGGGCAGGGGGGGTCCTTGGTGGTTTGTAACCTGCTGACTGTCTTCCTCTCCAGGTTCCGCTGTTTGAAATGGATGAGGAGGAGGATGAGGATGGTCTCATGATGAAGGAGATGATGAGGACCAGAGGTAAAGGATAAAGCATAGTAGCCTAAAGCCTGTGTGTGTCTGTCTGTCTGTCTGTCTGTCTGTCTGTCTGTCTGTCTGTCTCTGTCTGTCTGTCTGCCTGCCTGCCTGTCTGTCTGTCTGTCTGCCTCTCTGTCTGTCTGTCTGTCTGTCTGTGGCGTGGGGGTAAGCATAGCCATGCATATACAATAGTATCTTTGTGACTCTGTGTGTGTGTGTGTTCTATGTGTAAGCAGACTGACTGAGCTGCAGCAGAGTGTGTGTGTGTGTGTGTGTGCGTGCGTGTGTCTTTGTGTGTGTATGTGCGCCCCCTGCAGGCCAAGAGCCAGACATGTTTGTATACATGAACTTCATGAAGGCTCACTGCTGCTATGACGCCGTCCCCACCAGCTCCAAACTGGTCATCTTCGACACAACACTACAGGTACACACACACACACACACGCATGCACACACACACGCACGCACGCACACACACACACACACACGGACGCACATGCACGCACGCACACACACGGACGCACATGCACGCATGCTCACGCGCACACACACACACACACACACACACACACACACACACACACACACACACACACACACAGTATTTAGTTGTTTCTGTGGAATTATCAAAGTTATTTCATATGGAGGTACTGTATTAACTCTAATATTGTCCCAGGCTTTCATTTACCACCGCTACGTGGGCTCAAAAGTCGCTCGTCCCGATCGCGACTCTTCTCGTTCCCTGGCCCCTCAATGGTGGAATGAGCTCCCCCCTTCAGTCAGAACGGCCCAATCACAGTGCCAATCTTTCAGCGGAGACTAAAAACTCACCTTTTCAGGCTACACCTGGGCCCTTCTTGAACTAACATCTATACAAAAAAAAAAAAAAAAAAACTACTAATGCTACATGTTACTTATTCCTTCTCAAACTACTTCCTACATGGTGCTAGTCTATCAAAATATCTTAGCTGTCCATTGAATGTGTTGCATAGTGGTTTTCTGTACTGTTGACAAATTGTAATAAGTCGCTTTGGACAAAAGTGTCTGCTAAATGACATAATGTAATGTAATGTAATTTACCCTGACTGTATTTCTAATCCCCTCTTTGTACCTCCTTGTTTTCTGTTCTGCTTCTGTTGGTTGGTCTGTTAGTTAGGTTGCCTTTTTTTCTTTTTCTTTTTTTATTGCAATTCATTATGATAATTACGGTAATCGACAACAGCACTCCAGAGATGATGTCATCGGTGAAGTCAACTCGAGCAATTGTGATGTCATCAGTGATGCAAAGTTAAAAATGTGCTTGAGCATGCCAATAGGGCAGGCTAGTAAATATGAGTTTTACATAGACATGGGATTTTGACCAACTCCCTCAATTTAACTGAAAATGCATCCATCCGCGTGTGTGTGTGTGTGTGTGTGTGTGTGTGTGTGTGTGTGTGTGTGTGTGTGTGTGTGTGTGTCAGGTGAAGAAGGCCTTCTTTGCTCTGGTAGCGAACGGAGTGAGGGCTGCTCCACTATGGGACAACAAGCTACAGTGTTTTGTAGGTGAGCTATCTCTCTCTCTCTCTCTCTCTCTCTCTCTCACACACACACACACACACTCCGCCGGTTGCACCAACTGGTCTTAACTATGCCTGGTCGTAACTCCTACGTCGGTCTTAGTTAAGACCATGGACTTACGCCTGTTGCACCAACACGGCTTATGTCTGGTCTTAACTATGCTGGTCATAGCAATGCGCGTCCATGTGAATTGCCAGGGAATGCACCCTGATTGGATGATGTTGCAAAAAATGTGCCTCGCGACCTGCTTGGAGCATCACTCTGCCACTACGCTCTATCAGCCACTACTGTATGTGCATCACTACACCCTCCCTCCTCCCACCCTCCCTCGCTCCGGGGGAAAAATGGCGGCGATTGAGCCAGAAAGACAGTCTGAATTAAATTGAATGTAACGTTCCCAATCCCAATATTAACTTCTAAAAAATTTACGGCAACATTTTGGAAGGCTAAGCCACACAACTAGTTAGTTATAATCTAACGTCGTGCTTTCAAAGACGGCGAACTGGCGGTGTTACGACGATGACGGTCAAAAAGGTCTCCGCGGAGATCTCTGTTACAGGCAGGCTCTACGCCTCCTCCTGACCAGGCGTAGGAGTTACGCCTGGTCGTAGTGAAAATAAGGCTTAAGCCGTCTTGGTGCAACCGGCGTAGCTGTTAGGTCGTAAAGTTACGACCAACTTAGCTTAAGACCAGTGTAAGACCAGTTGGTGCAACCGGCCCCAGGTCACTCACTCTATCTGTTATCATCGCACTACATTATCTACAGTGATTTAGCTCCAGTTTCCTCTCCATGTCGGGCCTGCTTAATTAATACAAAGCTCTCTCACTTTGCCAAACCCTGATGGTAACTGTTACTGGTAACTGTTGCATAAAAGCCCAAATATCTTTACAGTATATCCATATGCCTCCTACTATACTTTGGGTTCCAGCCCGGCCCGTAGTTTAGAACCTGAGGTCTGAGGGTTTGGGTTGGTTGCTGTGGCGACCCGGTTTCAGAGTTGACCTGTTTCTCTGTGAAGTTCAACGCTGGTCCAATAACCTTTAACGCTGAGCAGGTCATGGAGTCATGTTACACACACACACACACACACACACACACAGACACACCCCCCCCCCCCCACACACACACACACACACACACACACACACACACACACACACACACACACACCACACACCACACACCACACACCACACACCACACACATACACACCCTCACCCTCTTAAATACTTTTGTTTGGATCCCAAAGTACGGCAACATGAAAGATCCAAATGTTTTGGAAGAAGGTTACAGTATTAATTAATCTCTTTAGGGCAGGGGTGGGCAACTATTTTTCATGGGGGGCCACATGAGAAACCCAGATTGTTGCCGGGGGCCGAACAAATATTGTCATGCCGTAACCCATGGATGGGCAACTTTGATGATAGAGAGGGCCACAAAAAAAATTCTCGTTACCAGATTTTGCTGAGGGCTGAACGGCGCCAGCGCGAAAAATTTGGGGCATTTGAAGCCACGTTTAGAGGAATAACTCATTTTAAATTAACAGTTGTGATGTCATTATGTAAGGGTTAATGCACGACGAGGTGTACATTATCACTTTTTAAGGGACGACGCGAGAGGCGTGAACCGTCCGAGGCAAAGCCGAGGATGGTTGCCAAATTACAGAGGGGTCTGGAGCCGGGCCTGCCAAGACCGAGGGGGGGCCAGCCCGAGACAAGACCAAGACCAGACAAATGCGAGACCATTTTCAAGACCGTTTACAGGCGACGTGACCATTTAGCGTTTACACCATTGCTCTGCTAACAACAAAACAAATCATTATTTAGGAATGATAGTAAAATATAAATGGCTGTACAGTACTGTATATACTCAGTGACAGAATCATTTGATCTGAAACACTTTAATTCCATATCACTGACCTTCTGAAAGGCTCAACACAGTGAACAGAATGAAGCATAAAAACACCTTCCTGCTGATAAATGATGATGGACCACATCTCCCGAGCCAACTTGGTGACCTGTGTTGTCTTCCTTTGTGCGTGAATGTGAGGGGAGGGGCTACAGCGTTAGAAACTTTCTACCTGCAAGGTGATTGGTTGCGATTGAAGTTGGGAATTTTTGGAATGTCTTGGTCTTGTCTGGGTCTCGCCCCCCCTCAGTCTTGGTCTTGTCTTGGTCTCGGGTTAGGTGGTCTTGACTCCAACACTAACTGGTACACAAGGGTTTGGTTTGGTAGTTTGTGACAGGGCAGTAGGCGGGCTACCCAGAACCCGCCGGGTCCCGCGTATAACTCGTCATATAATAACTAGTCATATAACTATAATAACTTGTCATATAACTATAATAACTCGTCATATAACTATAATAAAGAAATAAAACTGACTCTAACAGTCAGAATTACACAGTAGATTGACAGTCACAATGACACAGTAGACACAGACGTTACTGAAGGACATCAGCACAACATGCAGGCTGCATACTTTTAATAGTGTGAGACGACTGAATCAACTTGGCTCAGGGAGGAAGATACTGTGAATCTAGTATACCTCTCTCTCTCTCTCTCTCTCTCTCTGTCTCTCTCTCTCTCTCTCTCTCTCTCTCTCTCTCTCTCTCTCTCTCTCTCTCTCTGGTTCTATCTTTAGTTTGGTCTTTTGGGTCCAGGGTCTGTTGGGAGAGTTGGCAGGGAACTTGGTAATCCCCCATACACCCAGCCCCTGGTTATTTATACACACACACACACACACACACACACACACACACACACACACAGGGGTTGCATAGACTCATTGACGCGTCGACGTCGAGTACCGGGAGACGTCCGCTAGTTGTTACGTGGTTGCGAGCTGCTCCAATGTTTACTAATGTAACATGGATCAGCTGATTGATCCTCAGACAGTGTGGTGTAACATGGATCAGCTGATTGATCCTCAGACAGTGTGGTGTAACATGGATCAGCTGATTGATCCTCAGACAGTGCGGTGTAACATGGATCAGCTGATTGATCCTCTGACAGTGTGGTGTAACATGGATCAGCTGATTGATCCTCTGACAGTGTGGTGTAACATGGATCAGCTGATTGATCCTCTGACAGTGCGGTGTAACACGCACTGCGAAATCCCCAAGCAGCTGACAAGGAAGGAATCTGTATGGCTGAGCTGTTAAGGAAGCCCGGCCGTACGGCTGCTACTGTGAAACCAGGTTGTGACTCAAACCACTGAAACCAGGTTGTGACCCAAAGAACTGAGGGTTCTTGACCCAAATCATGAGAATGTGACTCCCTGGGATGAGATGTTGCCGATTACTGAACATTCTCCATCTGTTGTTTCCAATGTGTGTGTGCGTGTGTGTGTGTGTGTGTGTGTGTGTGTGTGTGTGTGTGTGTGTGTGTGTGTGTGTGTGTGTGTGTGTGTCCAGGTATGCTGACCATCACAGACTTCATCAACATCCTCCATCGGTACTACAAGTCTCCTCTGGTGAGCTGAGCTCTGTCGATGTCACGAAACACACTTCTCAGACAAATCACTTCTCAGACAAATCACTTCTCAGACAAATCACTTCTCAGACAAATCACTTCTCTGACAAATCACTTCTCTGACAAATCACTTCTCTGACAAATCACTTCTCAGACAAATCACTTCTCAGACAAATCACTTCTCTGACAAATCACTTCTCTGACAAATTCAAAACCCCCCCCATTGCTAAAAACGTTTTTCTGTTTTAAAGTTTAAAACGGAATCTGGCTGTCATTAGGCATTGATTAACTGAATGCTATTGCTAACTGTTACTTTGAACATCCATTTGCAATGATTCTGGCTGGATATTAACTATTGTAAATTTGTCACAATAATGAATGCAATTTGTGCACAATGTGTAAATACATTTAATATTAATTGTTTAGGCCTAATTATTTGTAAAGTCCCAACACATTAGAGATGTGTGTAGTTCTTCATAGATTTAGCCTCTTCATTTTGCTCTCAAATGCACCAGGTTGACGAATTTTACTTTAAAGTGTACAAAATCTTCTTCCGGGGGAGAATTCCCCCGGACCCCCCTTGGGTAGCTTGGCCCCCCCAAGCTAGGGGCAGGCCCCCTCTGTAATTTGGGTCTGGAGCCAGGCCTGTGTGTACACACATTTCACACCCTCCAACTGCACTGACAGTTTGCTTCAGAAGTGCTGCTTTTTCTGCCACAGTTTAACAAAAACACAACACTGTAAAAACACAACACTGTAAAAACACAACACTGTAAAAACACAACACTGTAAAAACACAACACTGTAAAAACACAACACTGTAAAAACACAACACTGTAAAAACAAATCAAGTTTTGTTTCCGGGAATTGGGGACCCACTGAGTGGGATTGTAGCGTCTATGGTAGCGCCCATCTTCAAAGTTGGGTTCTGAATTTCCCATTCATTTCTCCAATGTTGGTGCTGGTGACTAGACGTCTGCTCATAGATGTTTCATCTCCTGGTGGCGGGGCAGTGAACAGCGATCTAACAGATCTAAACATAATGTGATGTGCTGACTGTGCAGGTCTGACATGTTGTTTGTCTGCAGGTCCAGATCTATGAGCTGGAAGAACACAAGATCGAGACGTGGAGAGGTGGGTCCATAGTGCCAAAGGTGCATGGATTATTCATTGATATAAATGTCACCTACAGCAGATTAGTGTTGATTTCTTTCTTCCCGTCCTTCTGTCTGCAGAGATTTATCTCCAGTGCTCCAACTCTCTGATCAGCATCACTCCTGAGTCCAGGTGAAGCTGCACTAGGCTTTAGCACACGCACACACACGCACGCACACGCACACACACACACACACGCACACGCACACGCACACGCACACACACACACACACACACACACACACACACACACACACACACACACCCCTACACACACACACACACACACACACACACACACACACACACACACACACACACACATTTTGTTTACTGCCCTCATCACCGCATAGGATTTCTGGGTAATGTAGTGTATTCAATTAAAAAAACGATTCAAAAATCTAAATCCATCCTGTCAAGAACCCAAGCAATTCATTATATACTGTATGCAGGCTTGCAGTATTTAGAGATTTTCAGATGGTAACATTATTATTATTGTATTAGCTTTGCAACAAGATGTTCCTATAAAATGAAAGCAACAATGCTATGGCAATTTATTGGGTCATTAAGTTGCCCTACAAGTTGTAGGTGTGTCATTGAATTTGTGACCAAACCTCATGAAGCTCCTGGCTCATTTAACTTTACAGGAGAGCCACTTTACATCAAAAACGCTTTGTTTTGATTCAATTCAATTATACAAAACCGTATTACTTTTTACTTTTACTGTATTCATTTCTATGTTGGGGCAGTGGTGGCCTAAAGTTTAGAGAAGCAAGCTTGTGACCGAGATGTAACAAGATGTTAAAAGTAAATCTAGAACCAGATGAAACAATGTAACATGGATCTGCTAGCCCTCTAGCTAGCCAGTGGACCAACATTTTAACTTAGGATCTGAAATTTTTTGTAATCTACAAAACAGACATAGCAAGCAAAAGGGGGCATAGTAAGGATGTGCCTTTGAGCAAGGCCCTTAACCCCAACCGGCCCAGTGGAGCTGCTCAGTGGCCAACAGATCAGACAGTGGTTATACTGGTCAGCTTCCAGATGTGAATGTGTGTGTGAAGGTGAACAGGGCACTCCTGTCAAAGAGAGCACTGCTCTCAGTGAGACCCCCCCCCCCTAAATAAAGGTTAACCTCTGTAATAATATGTGCTGCTGTGTTAAAACAATAATAATAATGCTGTCAAGTGAAAACGCTGTAGCACCAGTTGAGGTAATTTTCACATTTGATTCAGTAGAATGTTGTGCATTCTATTTACCATATGAAGCTTTTTCAAAACTAATTGGACAAACTCCAAAATGCTGTTTTACTCATTAAAAAAAGTTTATATTTTGATATAGATACAAAATATATATAACATCCGACAACAGTGTTATGCAATACGCTGTTCTAAAGCCCTGAATACAGAAATAATCTATAGAGAAAAACAGTCTGACACAATGTGCTTGTTACACAAGAATGTCTCTCAAACATCTTTCAGTCTCAAATGTTCTTAACTCATTCCCCGCCATTAGCGTCATTGGACGGCAATAAGTGTTTTCACCATCATGTGATAGATGTCTCTCTTACTCACCTTGTGAAATAGTACAGCACGTCTAAAGGTGTACAGAAGCGACCACGATTGTCTAACAAAACCAGGAAGCAGAGAAAAGCAACAACCTCCCATCAGAAAAGCTCCATGAAACAGCTCCAGGCACTGCTCAATGTGCTGGTCCAAAGCTTTTAGCCAGCCACGTTACAGCCTGTCACTCAAACATGAAGGGTTTTCTTTTCACCACGCTGCAGCTAGGTGCTGACAACACGTCCACAAGTCACTTGTCTTCAGGAATTATAATCCAGTTCCTAAACTCTTGACACCGTGTCAATTTCAGCTGGTAGATTGCGTCTGACCTCCATACACAGACAGTCGCCCCACCGGGCTCCCCTCTCTCAATAGCGGTGTGAATCTCTTTCTGGCACCGGTGTTACAGTAAAAGTTGTGCCCACGGGCAAGTTTGACCGGAAGGGGAAACCATATCATGAGTGTAATACCGGCCAGTATCCGCCATCAGAGACATT
>NC_139627.1:61515111-61582611 GCF_964638095.1 Poromitra crassiceps
CAACGGGTTTTGGGATTCTGACCTCCTGCTCCTCCAAAATCAACCAAACTGCTCCTCTGCTTTCTCTGAGTACTTGTGTTCCTCTACAAATCAGCCCTCCACCTGCTCTGAAACCTCATGTTCCTCCAGTCAACCAACCAGCTCCTCTGAAACCTCTGCTCCCACCAATCAGCCAGCTTCACCCTACTCCAAGTTCTCCTCATCTGAAGGCACCGACCTCTTACCCTGCCTCCAGCCCCCTGTTCCACGCCAGGTAGGAAGCCCGAACTAGAGTGGAAATGGCCGCTTGTCTGAGCCTGCATTCTTTCTCCTCTCCTCTCCTCTCCTCTCCTCTCCTCTCCTCTCCTCTCCTCTCCTCTCCTCTCCTCTCCTCTCATGGCCTCTGTGTGTCGTCTGTGTCTGCTGGGTCTCCATGGCCTCTGTGTGTCATCTTGTCGTCTGTGTCTGCTGGGTCTCCATGGCCTCTGTGTGTCATCTTGTTGTCTGTGTCTGCTGGGTCTCCATGGCCTCTGTGTGTCATCTTGTTGTGTCTGCTGGGTCTCCATGTCCTCTGTGTGTCATCTTGTTGTGTCTGCTGGGTCTCCATGGCCTCTGTGTGTCATCTTGTTGTTTGTCTGCTGGGTCTCCATGGCCTCTGTGTGTCATCTTGTTGTGTCTGCTGGGTCTCCATGGCCTCTGTGTGTCATCATGTTGTCTGTCTGCTGGGTCTCCATGGCCTCTGTGTGTCATCTTGTTGTGTCTGCTGGGTCTCCATGGCCTCTGTGTGTCATCTTGTTGTTTGTCTGCTGGGTCTCCATGGCCTCTGTGTGTCATCTTGTTGTGTCTGCTGGGTCTCCATGTCCTCTGTGTGTCATCTTGTTGTGTCTGCTGGGTCTCCATGGCCTCTGTGTGTCATCTTGTTGTGTCTGCTGGGTCTCCATGGCCTCTGTGTGTCATCTTGTTGTTTGTCTGCTGGGTCTCCATGGCCTCTGTGTGTCATCTTGTTGTCTGTCTGCTGGGTCTCCATGGCCTCTGTGTGTCATCTTGTTGTGTCTGCTGGGTCTCCATGGCCTCTGTGTGTCATCTTGTTGTCTGTCTGCTGGGTCTCCATGTCCTCTGTGTGTCATCTTGTTGTTTGTCTGCTGGGTCTCCATGGCCTCTGTGTGTCATCTTGTTGTGTCTGCTGGGTCTCCATGGCCTCTGTGTGTCATCTTGTTGTCTGTCTGCTGGGTCTCCATGTCCTCTGTGTGTCATCTTGTTGTTGTGTCTGCTGGGTCTCCATGGCCTCTGTGTGTCATCTTGTTGTGTCTGCTGGGTCTCCATGGCCTCTGTGTGTCATCTTGTTGTGTCTGCTGGGTCTCCATGTCCTCTGTGTGTCATCTTGTTGTCTGTCTGCTGGGTCTCCATGGCCTCTGTGTGTCATCTTGTTGTGTCTGCTGGGTCTCCATGGCCTCTGTGTGTCATCTTGTTGTGTCTGCTGGGTCTCCATGGCCTCTGTGTGTCATCTTGTTGTCTGTCTGCTGGGTCTCCATGGCCTCTGTGTGTCATCTTGTTGTCTGTCTGCTGGGTCTCCATGGCCTCTGTGTGTCATCTTGTTGTGTCTGCTGGGTCTCCATGGCCTCTGTGTGTCATCTTGTTGTCTGTCTGCTGGGTCTCCATGGCCTCTGTGTGTCATCTTGTTGTCTGTCTGCTGGGTCTCCATGGCCTCTGTGTGTCATCTTGTTGTGTCTGCTGGGTCTCCATGGCCTCTGTGTGTCATCTTGTTGTTTGTGTCTGCTGGGTCTCCATGGCCTCTGTGTGTCATCTTGTTGTTTGTGTCTGCTGGGTCTCCATGGCCTCTGTGTGTCATCTTGTTGTCTGTGTCTGCTGGGTCTCCATGGCCTCTGTGTGTCATCTTGTTGTCTGTCTGCTGGGTCTCCATGGCCTCTGTGTGTCATCTTGTTGTCTGTCTGCTGGGTCTCCATGGCCTCTGTGTGTCATCTTGTTGTCTGTCTGCTGGGTCTCCATGATGTGATGATGTGAGAGGAGGGAAAATGAGGTTTCATTTGGGACTGACAGTCTAGTTTGGGACTGACAGCACCAGAGGTCTAGTTTGGGACTGACAGCACCAGAGGTCTAGTTTGGGACAGCACCAGAGGTCTAGTTTGGGACTGACAGCACCGGAGGTCTAGTTTGGGACAGCACCAGAGGTCTAGTTTGGGACAGCACCAGAGGTCTAGTTTGGGACTGACAGCACCAGAGGTCTAGTTTGGGACTGACAGCACCAGAGGTCTAGTTTGGGACTGACAGCACCAGAGGTCTAGTTTGGGACTGACAGCACCAGAGGTCTAGTTTGGGACAGCACCAGAGGTCTAGTTTGGGACTGACAGCACCAGAGGTCTAGTTTGGGACTGACAGCACCAGAGGTCTAGTTTGGGACAGCACCAGAGGTCTAGTTTGGGACAGCACCAGAGGTCTAGTTTGGGACAGCACCAGAGGTCTAGTTTGGGACAGCACCAGAGGACAGCACCAGAGGTCTAGTTTGGGACAGCACCAGAGGTCTAGTTTGGGACAGCACCAGAGGTCTAGTTTGGGACTGACAGCACCAGAGGTCTAGTTTGGGACAGCACCAGAGGTCTAGTTTGGGACAGCACCAGAGGTCTAGTTTGGGACTGACAGCACCAGAGGTCTAGTTTGGGACAGCACCAGAGGTCTAGTTTGGGACAGCACCAGAGGTCTAGTTTGGGACTGACAGCACCAGAGGTCTATAGTTTGGGACAGCACCAGAGGTCTAGTTTGGGACAGCACCAGAGGTCTAGTTTGGGACAGCACCAGAGGACAGCACCAGAGGTCTAGTTTGGGACAGCACCAGAGGTCTAGTTTGGGACAGCACCAGAGGTCTAGTTTGGGACAGCACCAGAGGTCTAGTTTGGGACAGC
This sequence comes from Poromitra crassiceps, assembly GCF_964638095.1. NCBI lineage: Eukaryota > Metazoa > Chordata > Actinopteri > Beryciformes > Melamphaidae > Poromitra > Poromitra crassiceps. The sequence goes on from NC_139627.1 coordinate 61,518,009, forward strand.
ACCAGAGGACAGCACCAGAGGTCTAGTTTGGGACCAGAGGTCTGTTCATTCACATCCAAACTCAAACTACAGTGTTCATTTTAAGGCTTTGCATTTTGGGAATGAAAAAGATGTCGTCTTTTGCAGTCTGGTCAAGCTTGAGCCTTGAATTAGCCACATGTTTGGTTGTCTCTGTCATTCACATAGACAGGTCTTTTCTCGCTCGACATGTCACTCCTCCATTTAAAGCCATGTCTCGTTCTGTTTGTGTCTGAGGTTTGTCTCCATGCCCCGCCCCTTTTTTCCATTTTAACACGTTCACTGCCATTGACGAGATATCTCGTCTTAAAAAATCCAACGGTTGACTGCCAATGACGAGATATCTCGTCTTAAAAAAAAAAAAAAAAATTTGACGGTGGGACGTGGATCAACGCCCCCCCACGTCTCCTATAAAAATATTGGAGCCACCGAACGTGTACAACCCATTCCACCGACCCACTAAGTGGCGACAGTGCTCTCCAGACTAGAAAAAGCCGAGCCAAAACTGCAGGGGAACGCGCGAGGAAACCATTCTCTCATACTGTAAAATGGATTGGCGAAAACGCTTTCGCTTTCGCGCATTATCGCGCTGGGAGCTGGCGATTTTGCATAATAGATTATGCGTGCAACACACTTTGAAACACCGGCAGAAAGCCCACAATCGCACGCAGCTTCATTGCAGCTGAGCTCACAACCGAAACGACTCATGCAGACTCGCCCAAAGAGCAGCCGCCAGCAGCCAGGCAGCACAGACAGGCAGAGCCTCGCTTGTGACAAACGCTGCAAAGCCACCAGAGACACACCCACGGAGTTTGAAGGAGAGGGGGGTTTCCTGCTGCTATGGAGGAAATTACTGTTCAAAACTATTGTTTAGATGTCTGACGTCTTACGCCAAAAATAAATGGTTAAAGTGACTGTTCTATCAAATTTCACAAAAAGCCATTTCTCAGAATAAATTTTCAGACGCTGAAACCATGCTGTATTCTACTGCTAATGCCTACATAACTACTAACTCTAGAAACTAACTCTTTTAGACAGAGAAAGCACACATTCTATTAGTTCTTTTGAGATAATTTGTGTTCACAAAATCTTAGCAGAAAAGAATCCTCGGCTCTTGAAAGATGAGCCAGAATCCTCAAAAAAAAACCTTGGCAGAACCTACCTACAGTATTGAAAAAACGGCTGGCAGTGAATGTGTTAATAAACAAAGTTAATGCAGCAAATTAGCAATAGTAAACAACAGTGATTTGACATGTTGGGCTAAAGTCCTCCCAAACCAAGAATCTACACTCTGTGATTCTTGACCTCTGTCAGCGTCATTATGTTCATAATATTGGACTTTATTTTATTATATTATATGATAATATATATTATATTATATATTTATTAATTACTGCCAATGAAAAATGTGAATTGTTTGGACCAAAGTGTTGTACACTCCTCCCCCCTAGTGGCCATAGTTTGAGCTCACTGTTAACTTTTCCTCTGTTCTCTGGTTTCTTATTTTATATTTTCCAGATATTTCTGAGAGATCGTTCTGTCAAAACTGAAGAAAACAAGATGGAGACTGATCTCATGAAAGCAGCCTGTGGGCCGGCAGCAGGCTGGTGACTGGAGAGTCGCTGGTTTAGATCCCACAGCGGCCAGGATCATATGGGAAGGGAAAGTGAAGGAGAAACACACTCCCCTCTCTTGATATCTACCACCGAGGAGCCTCTGAGCAAGGCAATTGAAGGTGTTGTTGCTCAGTGGCCAGTGGCCACCAGTAGAAGACAGTGGTTGTACTGGGCAGGTCCCAGTATGGATGTGTTGAACTGTATATTGTCCTCGAATTTGTGCCCAAATAGGGTTTCTGGTCCCGCCCCCTTTCAGTCTAACATGAAAATGAATAGAGGTGTAAAAATGGTCTCCATGCCTTTATACGTCCCAACACTATATAGATAGACTATTTCTGCTTTTGGGTTTCTCTCTTATGTGTCTTCATTAGTTTAAATCATTCTGATATTTTCGAAGCTGCAATGGAGAAAAAAATCTTGAGCCATATTTAGCATTCCAGCATTTTGTGGCTTTGTGTGACGTGAAGGTATCACCACAACAATAATAACAGAACAATTGGCAAGCAGGATCCAAAAATCGAACCCAACGTAGAAGTATGAATGCTGGAAAATGGCAATGAGTCCTGTTCACCTTGCCTGGAGAAATTAATATTTAAAAAAAGTCTGACATCCTCCCAGATACTTTAAAATGTGATTTATGACTGATGTGATCACTATGACACTGTTGAATCTGAATAATACATTCAGGTTGAGATATGCAGGTCAAAGGTCAACTTTGAGCTTATTTTGCAAACGGTTATGGTTGCTGCTGTTTCCTCACAGTGGATTGTGGTACTTTTCATGTTACTGTTTAAAGGTTTGTACCGCAGTTTATTACAGCCTAGTTCCTCCATAGTTACAGTAAAGATATGAAATGATGGACTTGAGGTAACTTTTCTATTTAAATGTATACAGAAGTGGACATGGTTGAAGTTCCACTTTTATTGAACTTTGCTACAATTTTGCATCTTCCCTGAGAAGAAAAATCAAAATTGATCTGCTTTCAACCATCAGAAGTTAGATTCATACGAATTATTTCATGAATTACTAATTGAGAGACACACAATCTTGGTTTTGTAATATAAAGATTTGGATCTGAAGGATGTTCAAGAGAGAATAAACGTCTACCACTAAACAGCATTTTGGAATAGTTGTTCATTTGACAGAGACCTGCAAACATCGCCTGAGTTGGCATTGAAAACTCGAGGTGGGGACTCGAGTCACAGTCTTAATTGCTTGAGTCTTGACTTGATGCATGAAGAGAAGACTTGAGACTTGACTTGATGCATGAAGAGAAGACTTGAGACTTGACATGATGCATGAAGAGAAGACTTGAGACTTGACTTGATGCATGAAGAGAAGACTTGAGACTTGACTTGATGCATGAAGAGAAGACTTGAGACTTGACTTGATGCATGAAGAGAAGACTTGAGACTGGACTTGATGCATGAAGAGAAGACTTGAGACTTGACTTGATGCATGAAGAGAAGACTTGAGACTTGACTTGATGCATGAAGAGAAGACTTGAGACTGGACTTGATGCATGAAGAGAAGACTTGAGACTGGACTTGATGCATGAAGAGAAGACTTGAGACTTGACTTTGGTTCTGGTGACTTGGGACTTGACTCTGACTTGTTCTTTGATGACTTGAAAAGGTTTCTAAAGTTTTGACTTAGGATCTTGTGTTTGTGTAAATGATGTAGATTTGATGAAGTTGAAGTGGAAACTGATTATAGAACTCAAACTCATGATGCTCTTATCAAGTTTGTATCCCATTAAAAGCATATTGCATTGAAAAGTCCTACTGTAGATATTTACTTTTCTTTAAGATATTAAATTGATACTGGACTCTTCATTTGTTCTGACTTGACTTGCTGTTGTACCAGCCCAATCTCTTCAAAAGTAATTCAAATAACACGGTTTTGCGCTATTAAAAAAATGTCCGCTAGTGGATATCATCCCCAACTTGCAACGTTTCCATATTTTCATGACGAGAGAGCAGGTTTGCTTCCCGGTGTGGGATCAGTTTGAACCCTGATCCAAACCCAACCCCTAACCCCAACCAAGTTGCTTTACTTGCCTAAACCTAAAAGTTGCTTTTATAGCCTGAACTTAATGTTGTTTTAGTTGTCTAAACCCAACGTTTTTAACCCAAAACCAGCCCCTAACCCCAACCAAGTCGCTTCATTGCATAACCTTAACCGGGGCTTTCCACTGGGGTTTTCCCCGCCAGCGGAGCAATCGGCAGTAGAACCAGGAAGCCACCGAGAGACTCGCTCACCGCTCCCATGGCGGGAGAACCAGGACATCCAGGAGCATTTAATGAGGAAGTGGCGCTGTAACCGGGGGAAGAAGCCAATAAAGTATTATAAATATATATATATATATATATACACACCCTCCCAAACAGCCAAGAACCTTGGGGTGATCCTTGACAACCAGCTGTCTTGCTCTGCCAACATAGCTGCTACAGTGCGCTCCTGTAGGTTCTCTCTCTACAACATCCGCAAAATCCGTCCCTTTCTCACAAGAGAAGCGACTCAACTCCTGGTCCAGTCTCTTGTCTCCTCCCGCCTGAACTACTGCAACGTGCTTCTGGCCGGCCTACCTGCCACCGACATCCGACCGCTTCAGCTCATTCAGAACGCTGCAGCCCGTCTGGTATTCAACCAACCCAAATTCTCTCACGTCACTCCCCTCTTCCAGGATCTCCACTGGCTTCCCATCTTGGCCCGCATCAAATTCAAGACACTGGTACTGGCCTACAGGGCAGTACACCAGTCAGCTCCCCGGTACCTGCAATCCATGGTCAGGTTCCAAACCTCTCACCGCTCCCTTCGCTCCTCCACCAGTGCAGGTCGCCTCGCCCCTCCTTCGCTACGGGGGCTCAAAAGTCGCTCATCCCGATCTCGACTCTTCTCGTCCCTGGCACCTCAATGGTGGAACGAGCGTCCACCTTCGGTCAGGACTGCTGAATCACTGCCGATCTTTCGGAAAAGACTAAAGACACACCTTTTCAGGCTCCATCTGGGCCCTTCTTGATCTAACTTCGTCTCTCTCTTTCCTTATAAAAAAAAAAAAAAAAAACCTAACCAACCTTGTAGGGGAGAGTGGGGTGAGTTGTGCCAGCGGGGAAGTTGTGCCACCCCTTGTATCTAGAAAGCCATAGAAGAAATTGGTCATGTGACCACACATTTTTGAAGAGGCATCCATTTTACTCACTCTGCAAAGAAGGGAGGCAGATGGCACAAGAGCTAAGCACATTTAAGTTCAAAAAACAGTTTTTTGCCTCTCAAAGTAAATTTTTTATGATCAAGGTTTATTGATTGTTGTGTCTGAACAATTATAGACAAGCTTGAAAACATTTCACACATGTGTTAGTGTTTTAGTAAGCTACAATATGAGGCTACTGTTAGCATGATGTTAGCTCCAAACCAGCTATATGATACAAGTTCGTTAAAATGGTGGGGATGGGGTGATTTGTGCCAAAAGGCCTGGGTTAAGTTGTGCCAGTGCAGTTGCAGTTGATTTAGTGAAATTTTATTTCATTTTGTTCTTAAATGTTTAAATAGACCTTGTTGAAGAATATTGCAGTATTGGCAAGTGTAGCCTGGCTCTGTGATAGTTGATTTTGTTGATTTTGAACATAATTTCTATTTCTGAAAATGTTAAATATGTAGGTCAACTGCTGCTACCGTTTAGCCTTGTTTAACCCTGTTATAGTACACTGGACTTTAGTGTTATCTTTATTTTGTCTTGCTTTGATATAGCATTACAGTATATGAGATGAAAATGTTCTGTTTTACTTCAGTAATCAATGGCACAATTTACCCCAACGTATTCTCTCCAAAGGCACAACTTACCCCGCACCGGGGGCAAGTTATGCCAAGAGACCACTTTTTTAAGAATAGCCATATTTTTTTAACAGTTTATTTAAGATCCAAGGGAGTGTTCCCAGTGCTGCACAACATCCTGAAATATATTTACATATTGTAGTTGGAGGCATTACTGTCATGCCCTCACTTTAAAGACACCTCAAGTAAAAAGTGGCACAACTCACCCCACTCTCCCCTACCACTAACCTAAACTTGTACCACTGTTCCTTCAGAAGTTGTAGTTGTCATAGACTGTGCTCCATAGTTGATTGTTCTATTGCTGACAAAAAATGTGTTATTGTAAGTCGCTTTGGATAAAAGCGTCTGCCAAATGACGTAATGTAATGTAATGTAATATATATATATATATATATGTAAACTGCACGTGAAATTGGACTTTTGCAGCCTAATCGCACATATTTTAATTTGAAAGTGCAATGCTGTGGTATTTGTATGAAATTCGATGAGATCAACTTGGTTCTACATTTAGACTTGGGACTTTATGATTTGAACTTGACTTGGTAATCTATATTTCGACTGCTCAAAAAACAGTGGAGATGATTGTAGATTACAGGAGGAACCCAGACCCACCTTCCCCCATCACCCTGGGTGACTCCCCAGTCAACCCTGTGGAGTCCTTCCGCTTCCTGGGGACCATCATCAGCCATGACCTAAAATGGGAGCTGAACATCAGAGCTCTCACCAAGAAGGCACAGCAGAGGATGTACTTTGCCTGGTAAACCAGCCCGTCACGTGAACTCACATTTAATTTGGTTCTCACATTTCATTTGGTTCTGCGTGATGGTCTGGCCCCAACTCTTCACCCAGTCCTTAGCAGGGGCGGGAGCATGGGCGGGCGTAGTTGCGTTGACAGATAACTCCTTCAGCCAATCAGCGTTGGATCCAGTCAAACCCAAATCCACTCGGGAGAATGGCAAAAACATGTTTTCCGCCGAGAAACTCCACGGTTGCGGCGATACTCCTGTACTTGTTTAATTGTTGTTATTGAGTCTATTTCTGCAATAACTGCACTTTATGGCTGTTTAAACTAGACAAACGCTGAGGCCCAATTCCAATCCGCCCCCTAAAGACTCAAGCCCTGAACCCTCAGTCCCTCTAATGGCTGCCATCTGAAAGTGGTTGAGTCATCAAGTGTGGAAGGGATCCACATTGGATAAATAAGAGGATTGGGACAGCAGAGCCCTTTGCACTTGACAAGATGATGTTGACTCTGGCACGTTTGGGGTTCGCTATATATTGTTTATTGTCAAGACGCTTTGAGGAATAGACTCCCTGATGAGTCTGTTCTCATCCAGGCTCTGGCTCCGAGTGGACAACAGGTAATTTAAAAATAAATGTAGCCTACTGCAAAATCTGCAATCTGCAACATGTGTAATTATAATTAAAATAAGCATAATAATGACATGTCACCCAACATTATACACAATGTCAATACTGTACAATACAGATTCGGTAAAACTATTTCTCATTCATCAAAAAAGTTGTGGATTGCAATTGTAGACCTAATAGAAATGATCGATGATTATTCTAGGATTGTGTAAAATAACTACTTGCATTCCTCTGATATAATATTTTTGTCTAATCTGAAATCCCTATTAATGTAATGTTTCATTGTCAATTAAGGCATTCCAGCGCACTCGCAAACACCGCGTTCGTTTCGCGCGTGTTTTATTTTTTTTTACAGATATTTGCAGCCTTCCCCGTTTTATACATCACAACGCTATGCATTGTGGGCAATTCCCTTTCCGTAAGTGGCCATAGCTGCTCCCTTACGGTAAGGGGGCAGAAAGGGCTCACTCCGAGCCCTCATTCACTTTGCGATTTCACTGTGGGACATCCCTAAACCCTCACTCCCTTCACGTGAACGCGCCTCTAAGGGCTTGAGGCAGTAAGGGGGCGGATTGGAATTGGGCCTGTCATTACTCCTCGAGACGATCAGGCAAGGAAGCGGCCATTATTGTTTTGTTAGTGCAGTGCTAGTGGCGTTCTTGATTGGCCAACTTGCGATGTCAATCACAGTGCAGTCGCTGATTGGCTCTTCTGTTCTGCAGCTTCTGCTAAACACCCTCCCAGGCTTTGGGGCCAGAACCAAATTAAATGTAAGTTTACGTGACTGGCTGGTTTACCAGGCTAGTACTTTGTGTGGCAGCTGAAGAAATTCAAAGTGCCAAAGGCCACGATGGTGCACTTCTACACCTCCATCGTTGAGTCCATCCTCACCTCCTCCATCACCTTCTGGTATGCTGCTGCCACTCTCAAAGACATTAACAGAGTTCAGCGCATCATCCGCTGTGCTGAGAAGATAATCGGATGCAACCTGCCATCCCTCCAGGACCTGCATGCAGCCAGGACCCTGAAGCGGTCTCGCAAGATCATAGCCGACCCCTCCCACCCTGGCCACAAACTCTTCAAGACACTCCCCCATTTCAAGATACTGAGGTCTGCCAAGACCAGAACCACAAGACCAGCTTCTTCCCAACGGCCATCAGCCTCACCAACAACGCCCGGAAACTACTTCCACCAAGGACCTCGCCAACAACACCCCACCCCCCGCAAACGCACTACCTCCTCCTGAACTCAGCTGAACCCCCCCCCCCCCCATAAAACTGTAACTCATATCTAATTGAATGCCTGTTTAACTGGGCTGTAAATTCATGTAAATTCACTGCTTATTTAAGGCCTATTTAATTCAGTCTGTAAATCTCATGTAAATTCAACGTAAATTCATATTTAATATCCACAAAACACTCCTGCACTAATGTACATATTGTATATATATATATACTTGATTTGATTGCACTTGCAATGTTGTGATTGTCTTTAGCTAGCTTTCCTACTTCTTTATCTCTGTATATTGACCTGACCGCTATACGCTGCATACAGACACTAAGACAAATTCCTCGTATGTAACTTGCATACTGTGGCAATAAAAGTGATTCTGATTCTGATTCTGACTTGGCACTTGTCAGTGGTGTCTCTTCCTCCTGATGGGCCGGTTGTCTGGGTGTGTCTGGTGTCTGGGCCGCTGCTCTGTTTACCAGGGGTGGCTTTGTTCCTTCTGACAGTGTCATACATCCTGGTCACATGATCACCAGCCACCCACACACGCACGTGCGCACACATTTAAATGATGTATTTATGTCCACATAGATACAGAGTACAAAGGACATAAACACTAGTAATGCAATCAGATGTTGGGAGTTGGTCAGATACAAAAGTGCCTAATTGGCGACCACAATAATGCATACAAATAATGCACGCACACACACACACACACACACACAAACCTATAATAATAACGATGATGATGATAATAATATTAATAATAATATGACACTATTGATCTGTATAGGGAAAATAGAACATAACCACACAAATAGAATGTCAAATAAGTGATAAAAGTTATGTAACATAATGTACCCGGCCTATGCCAAATGGGTCCAGTCCCACAGAGACCTGCCAATCAAACTCAACCAGTGTGTTGTGGTCTGTGACCAGTGACCACCTACAATCATCTATATCTATGCATGCCTATTGATACCTCATTGTTGCCTATTGTCATATCCTCATCATCTACACTTCCTGATACATCATGGATACCTCCTACTGAACATCAACATGATCTACATCTACACCGCTACACACAGCCATTTCAATAATACTAAGAAGAAGATGCTAGAGGGATATTTGATACATGCATCATCTTATCCTACGTCTCAACAGGGAAATTATATAATTTCAACAACACTCTGGGCCCTATCTCACGCCCGGTGCAAGGGCAAGGAGGACCAGCGTTGTCTTTGCTAGAGTCGAATACTGTCATCGCTAGGCGGCGCTGGGGAGATAGCAGGAGAGTTGGAGAGTGGTGTGTGAGGAGAGAGAAGAAGTGGGGAGTAGAACGAGGTGGTTGTGAACTGCAACTGTTAAACTGTACCAAAACATCTGTGTGGACAAAAAAGGATTTTTGACATTCATGGCTATGGTAATTAATTGTGCGGAACAGGTCAAAGGAAAAAAGGAAAAGATTAAGATGATTCAGATTCATTTATTTAAAGAATGGGACTTTACACATTAATGAACAGTACAGCCGTACAGTAAATATGCCAGGTTGTAGCCCAAGGGCTAGTTTCCACCTGTAGTCCCATGGCAGGTTGATGTAATCATGAAAGCGAAAGAAAAATTAATAATACAACAAAGATTAAAAGTACAGAAAGTTAGTGAAACCTAAAATAAATAAAACACACAGAGCATGCTGCAAAACATGGCAAATGATCTGTTAAGTATGTTAATTGTGATCACATTGTTGGTTTGATCTGAGCCATATTTTCAACTGGCCTTTGAAGGTGGCGAGACTCGGGCATTCTCTAATCGAGGGAGGTAGATTATTCCAGAGAGTGCTTCCCATGAAGGATAGGGTCTTCTGACTAAAGGAAGTTTTTCTAAAGGGGACCTCACAGACCTTGTTCGTAATGGCCCGGGTGACACGGGTCGAGTTGGCGGTCGCACGATATTTGATAAAGTCAGCAAGAGGAGGCGGCGCCAGTCCATGTAGAACTTTGTATATTAGACAGGCAGAGGTGAAATTTCTAAAGTTCTCAAAACTTAGCATGCCATATTTACGTATGACATGGCAGTGGTGATGAGAAAAGGGTTTTTTTATCTAGTGTTTTCAGGGCTTTTTTATAAAGTAGTTCGGCTGGTTTGAGGATGGTTACTCCTGTCAGCGACCAGCTAGTTATACAATAATTCAGATGCGAAAGGATCATTGAGTGTAAAAATAAAAACGCAGCGTCTGTGGACAGACAGCTCCTTATTTGTCTGAAATTATACAGGTGGAATTTAATTTTTTTGGAGATCATTTTAATGTGATTGCTGAACGTTAAATTGGAGTCCAGCATCACGCCTAAGTATTTAAACTCGTTAACTACTGATAATTCCTCTGACCCCAGGAAAACATTGGAGCGCGAAGGTGCAATGTTTTTTTTAGAAAAGAACATACAAACAGTTTTTTTTGCATTCAGCACGAGACAAGATTTAGTTAGCCATGCCTGAATATGAGAGAGAGCTGAAGATAGGACACGTGCCGCCTCCACTGGGTTTTTAGCCCTTGTGAAAATAACTGTGTCGTCAGCATAAAGCTGGACATCTACATTAAAACAGTAATCTGGAAGATCATTAATGTACAGGGAAAAGAAAATTGGGCCCAAAATTGACCCTTGGGGGACCCCTACTGGACAGCTCAGGTAAGGGGAGCTGACACCGCCAACCACAGTGCACTGCTCCCGGTGAGACAAATATGATTCGACCCATTTGATGATGGATGCAGCTGATGGATGCAGCTAGAAGGTTCTTGAATGTTGTTGACATTTCTGGAGAGGAGATTGAGAACTAAGGCGTTGAGAGATGAGTTCCCGTCGAATCAGTCTGAGTCATAGAATGGACAATATATCGTGAATTGGGAGCACTATGGGTGGATATATGATGAACACTGTAAATAGATTACACTATGAAGAGGACATCAAATTCCAGTAGGTGGCGGTAATGCACATACATATGTTTGCCAACCGCCATAAAACTCCAAAAAAGAAGAAGAAGAACTGCTGTACTATAATTATTCTCACACTAAAGGCAAAGAGCGTGGAAGGAAAGAGACGACACTCCGGCCATTTTTGGAAACAGAATGCGCCTCGCAGTGGTCAGCTGCGGTAGCGCTGGCCCCTATAATCAGCCTCTCTAAACAGTAACTCAACGGGAGTTGAACCTCGGGTCCTTTTCATTAGGTATTTATCTTGAAAAAACTAAACAAAGAAAACGAAAAATTTTGCTTAGTTTCCACAATATGGTTGTTGTTTTACATCCCTGCACTACACCACTTCAATCAAGATTTGCAGTACGCCCGGAAAAGATGTTGAATCCCCAAAGTTTAGAGTGTTCTCCCGTTGAGTTACTGTTTAGAGAGGCTGATTATAGGGGCCAGCGCTACCGCAGCTGACCACTGCGAGCCTGTGCGAGGTTCTTTTGGCGCTGTCACGCTTCCAAAAATAAAAAATGGTGGAGGCTGCTGGGCGCTGATGTTGCAATGGGGCAATATGGAGCTGTCATTTCTTTCCATAAAAGTTCTTTGCTAAAGGGTTATGAGTAAAACCCAGAACGTCTTGGACTTTCATTCACTGACACGCCACGGTGGGAGGTCTGGAATGTTGGGATTCTGCTCAACTTTGTGAGTTTCTGAAGCTGACGGCGATCGCTATGCTAACCGCTAGCTGAGCTTTAGCTTCAAGTACAGTGATTATACCATCCGCGTTTTGTTGTTTTGTTAGCTTCAAGTGAGTTTAGAAACCCAGTTGCGGTCATCTACTCCTGTCGAGGGCTACAGATAATAATAATAATAATAATAATAATAATAAAAAATGAAGAAATTCGTCATGCCTGACGACCAGCAACCCAGTAGCTCAATGATGAATGGAGGTGGAAAATAGTTTGATCCAGTGACCGTGAAACATGCCCTTTGATGTACTGATCCAGTGGTATTAATTAAAAGATAAAAAGGAGATTTTGAGTGCTAGAAACTAGCAATGACAACCCTTGCCCTTGCACCGGGCATAAGATAGGGCCCTCTGTCTTTTGACCAGGGAAAAAAAATTGAGCCCCCCCCCCCCCCCCCATTTTAGCCATATTTAGGGTAATATATCATTTTAAATATATATATATATATATATTTCCTTTTTTAGCCATATTTAGAGGAATATCTCATTTTTAATTAACATTAGGATACTGTTGTGATGTAATTATTCAGTATTTTCTCCTTTTCTCACTCATTCAGAGCAAAGAGGGAGATATATAGTAGGGCTGTGGCGATTCACTTATCTCCCGATTCGATACTATCACGATTCTTGGGTGCCGATTCGATTTATATTGCGATTCTTAAGTATTGCGATTCTACGATTATTGCGATTCGATATTACAATTTATTGCGATTTTTGTTTATTTTTTTCTTTTATTTTTTCAGTTTGTTTGCTTTTTTACACTAGATTAGAACATGGGAAAAGTTTAATCATACACTAGAGACTGTATATTATATATCATGAGTAGGGCTGGGCGATATAGTTAAAAACAGGGGCGGACTGGGATCATAATTCAGGCCGGGCATTAGATACCAAGCAGGCCAGGCCGATATGGGCCAACGCGCGTGAAATTTGGGCCGTTTGAAGCCAGATTTGGGCCGTTTGAAGTCCAATTTTACAATGAGATGCACCCACTTTAACCCTGAAGTGTAATTATTACTTCAGACTAACTAATAAAGTAATAAAACCACTAGTAAACCAGTAGGCGGCGCCTGGCCTGCTGTTCAGTGAGTGGCCTGACTGCAAGCACCAAAAAAAAAAAAAAAAAAAAAAAAAAAAAAAAAAAAAATTGCGATTATCGATTCTGGAATAAAAGATCGATCCAAAAAATCGTGACATTAAAAATCGCGATACTTAGGTGAATCGATTTTTTCCCCCACCCCTAATATATAGCATGATGATAATGCTCTATATCTCCCTATTTGCTCTGAATACACCAGACACAGACTTAACATGATAGAAATATTATCAGCAAACTTAATGACTAGACTAATTATTCTGATCTGAATGGCATATATCAAGAAACATTGACTCCTCTCTTTGGTGTATAGTGGGAGGTGCATTTTTGAGTAGGCTATTAAAATATCATGTCAAGTTCACATTTCTTTATTGCCAGATTAAACAATTCTTATTTGGTTGGTTCAACACAACATGTGTGTGCATGCGCGCTTCTTCTTCTTCTCTAGCCTACAAGCATGTAACTTCCTTGATTGTTATTGTTGATAATTCTATTTAAATAGGCTACATTTTCATTTCCCAAAACATTCTTAAACAAGAAAGGAACATAGTGCACTGCAAAATATTTTTAATTACATTTGTAAAAAAAAAAAAAAAAAAAAAAAAAAAAAAAAATCTTCTCTGAAATTATTAGGGAGGTCCGGACCTCCCTGTCCTCATAGCTAGATACGGGCCTGCTTTTGACTCACCTGTTTTACAGCCGGCTCATAAATCCTCAGGCAGGTCAACCACATGCTGCCTCTGTTTTACAACTTCATCCTCTGAACAGAAGAGTTGCAGCAGCAGCGATCAGATGGTCACTCAGTGCTGTGTGAGTGGGCGATCATCACCTTCCACTCAGTCCAGCCTAACGCAGACAGAGGGGACGAGACAAAGCTCTGACTGGAACAATGGATCCCAAACTCAGGTAGGTGAATAACTCTGTGGCTGCTGCTCATCCATCCATCTTCAACCGCTTATCTGTGATCGGGTAGCGGAGGTAGCAGTTCCAGCAGGGGACCCCAAACTTCCCACATTAGCCAGCTCTGACTGGGGGGTCCCGAGGCGTTCCTAGGCCAGCATGGAGATATCATCTCTCCACCTCTCCCGCAGTCTGCCCCGTGGTCTCCTCCCAGCTGGACGTGCCTGGAACACCTCCCCGGGCATCCTTACCAGATGACCCATCCTTCATGACCATAGAGGTTATGAACCAAGGTCGACGGGTAGATTGCTTTGCTTTACACCATTCATCTTTCAAATAAATTGAGCCGCCCGTCAGGTTTTATAAAACCCGTTCTCCTCCCGGGACGTCAAATTCCGCCGCTTCGTCACGACCCCTTGGCGTCACTTTTTAATGCACTGGGTACACTTTTATGTCGTTTTTTTAAGCCAAGGCCGTTGGTTGCAGTTAATTTGAAAATGACCAGTTAATGACAGAAAATGATACACAAATAAAACAACTTGGCTTATTGTGACACAACAAAATCAACTTGGTTAAGGTTAGCCGAGAGAAATGATTTGGGTTAATATTATTATTGTTATTAAATTTGATTTGGCTTAAATAACAAAAATGTCAAAGATGGAAATGTAGTCTCATGAACATGCTGGGTATCGAATCAGACGCTTACATCATCCATCCACCACCCTGACCCCTACACCCTGACACCCTGACCCCTACACCTTTACTGGCCAGTCACCGTTTTATTTCGTGGTCACTCCCAAAGTGGCCAAGAGCAGACCACAACATCACATAACACTAACATAACATACACACATCATCACAGAGCACTATCACATAATGGTGAAAACACGGATTGACGCGATATCACGTCAATGGCGGGGAACGTGTTAAGGCCTAGTCCAAACGTATACGCGGGTATTTAAAAAAAATCCTCCATTTCCAAAAATAAATCATGTCCACACCAACAGTGTTTTAGAAAACTTCTCTGAATGCAAAAATGATTAATAAACAGCGTTCACATTGAACAGCAGTTTCCTCTCAAATGCCCCCGTGAATGTTTATGTATTGGATTTCTGTCTTTGATTTTCACTCAGGTTCAAACCAATCACAAGCCAACCGGGGCTTGTAAACAAATGTCACATGACTCACCAGCAGCTTGCTGATTGGACAATCTCGTCACTTTCTCTGACTTGATGGACTCGTCTGTCTCTTCTTCTGTGGTGTTCATGCCACTTCAGAACACATGAAGGAAGAGCCGACTATGAGCATCAGTCCAGACTTCATTTGTTCTGTTAGGCCTTCCCTCTCCTCCTTCTACCCATAATCCCTTGTGTTATGACCCGGGGTGGTTTCCTGCACTAGTCGTGCATTCCTTTATAACTGGGGACTGGTAATCTTACGACTTCAAAGGTCATGAGCTTGGCGGTGACGTCATCAGAGCTGGTATTTCCCATTCCAAACTCGTAGGAGCCTCAGCAGCCCCAACCTAAAAAATCCAAGATGGCTGCGCCGCGCAACAACAGTAGTAGTAATCGTAGTAATATTGTTTAGCACTTCTGTTTTGTTTGTGTCTCACTAAATCAGCTGTACACACAGCACTGCCTAACTTCTATCTGTGTGGACATGAGGCTGCAGTGTTTGTATGCGCAAAATGCCGCAAAATGCCATGTTGTCAATTGTTATTGCTAACAATGGCTAGCCTGGCTACCGACTGGATCTGACCAATGAACAGTGAACTTCCCAGCTCAAGTTTTCTGCAAATGGAACGCTAACAAAACGGATGTGATGTCATTTAGCCTCCACATCCCAGTTATTTTGCGATAAAGGAACGCATGATAGGACTCAGTTTAAGACTGACACTCTGACACTTATTTGGTGCCACCAGAGGTCAAGGGTCAATGTTCACCTGGACAAACCAACTGAACCAAAGGAAGGAAGTGAACCGAGCAGAACATAATACGGCTGCATTCCGATCGGGTAAGTAGTTCCCAGCGAAGTGGACTTCACAGTGTATTTAGCAACCTTATTTAACACGGCCTTGTACCTTGTGCACTCCACTTCGCTGGGAAGGACTTGCCGATCGGAACGTAGCCGTGGACTTCTCTGTGAAGCATGTGATCTGGCTCTTCAGTCCAAATGGAGCGAGAAGGGCCGGTCCCTTCAGCTAAACCACAAACCAACACAACGCTGAACCAACCGCTGGAGATGCAACAACAAGGCAAACAAGGGACGAGGAAGGAGCTAATTGTTTTCTTTAGAGCCAGGAGGGAGGAGCCCAGACCCAAAGTCAAGATCAAGTTATTCTTTAGGAATTAGAGAGAAGGTACAGAGAGAGGGAGCCTGAGGGATGTCTTTACAGTCATATCCAATGAGAGAGAGAGAGGGGCTGGGACGTCTTTACAGTCATATCCAATGAGAGAGAGAGAGAGAGGGGCTGGGACGTCTTTACAGTCATATCCAATGAGAGAGAGAGGGGCTGGGACGGAACATTTCTGGAGGACAGGTGAGTTGTTGAGGAGGAGGAAAGGGACAGAGAGTGATCAGTGTGTCTGTGGAGACCTCAGTGTTATCTGTCTTTGAATCCTCTGACACTTTCAAACACCACAAAACAAGAAGAAGTCAGAAGAGCGACCGGAGGAAAGCTGTTTCTGAGGACGAGCATCTTTCGCTGTGAAACCAGATCAGTGAAGGAATGGATCTTGTTGACAGTCCTGCCACCCACCGCCGGTGAGCCTCTTCAGTTCCAAATCCGTGACACACAGCAAACTGCACTGTTTGACCTGACGCTTCTGCTGCTTCTAGCTCGCTGACAACATCCATTTGTAAGATCAGATCCAATTAAGAGGAGTGGCAGATAAGAATAAAAATAGAAATTTAGGGAATAGGAATAAAAATAAAAATTTAGGAAATAGAGAAGTCTATATCACAATGCGGTCTTTAAAAAAAAGGTGGAAATTCATTGAATCCCAATGAGAAATTGGATCATTACTGCAGCAAAGAAAAGAGGCGTAGGTTGGAGCACAAATGGTAAAACAAAAAGAGAAGGATTTGAATGAAAATGAGAAACTAGGAAATAAATAATAATAATAAATAATAATAATAAATAATAACGAGAATAAACAAGGCAAGTTTATTTCTATAGCACATTTCATACACAGAGGCAATTCAAAGTGCTTTACATAAAATGGATAAAAAGAAAAGCTGAGTGTTACAAGGTCACAGTGCAAAATGATTTACAATTATCATTTACATACATGTTGTAAGCAAAGGTTATCAGTCATTTACATACCAGGACCAGTCATTCCTGGTCATTCCTGGTCCAGTCATTTACAGCATTTACATACCAGCTCAGTGGCCTTGTGGTCTGAGTGTCTTCCCTGAGACTGGGAGATCGTGAGTTCGATCCCCGGCCGAGTCATACCAAAGACTATAAAAATGGGACCCATTTGCCTCCCTGCTTGGCACTCAGCATCAAAGGGTTGGAATTGGGGGGTTAAATCACCATGTGATTTAATTTTTGACGCGGGGGGGGGGGGGGTGGTTAGGCACTGGGGAAGGGTCTCCAGGTTAGGGTTAGGCACGGGGGGGTGGTTAGGCACTGGGGAAGGGTCTCCAGGTTAGGGTTAGGCACGCGGGGGTGGTTAGGCACTGGGGAAGGGTCTCCAGGTTAGGGGTAGGCACGCGGGGGTGGTTAGGCACTGGGGAAGGGTCTCCAGGTTAGGGTTAGGCATGCGGGGGTGGTTAGGCACTGGGGAAGGGTCTCCAGGTTAGGGTTAGACACGGGGGGGGGGTGTTGGCTTTAGGCACTGGGGAAGGGTCTCCAGGTTAGGGTTAGACACGGGGGGGGTGTTGGCTTTAGGCACTGGGGAAGGGTCTCCAGGTTAGCGTTAGACACGGGGGGGGGGGTTGGCTTTAGGCACTGGGGAAGGGTCTCCAGGTTAGCGTTAGACACGGGGGGGGGGTTGGCTTTAGGCACTGGTAACCACTTGCATGGTTGGGGAAAGGAAGGGGAAGAGTGCTTGTTTAACGGTGTGTCCGTATGCGTATCATACATACGCACAGGTGTGTGACAAAGCCCTGATATATTACACCGTTTGGAGGTTCGATTCCTACTGGAGCCACAAACTGAGGTGTATGTATGGAGCCTGAGTTTGAGCGTCTGACTCTAGCTGGCTGACTGTGTTTACAATTTAAAAACTGCGACAGTTCACACAACTTTAACACGACATGCATATATTATACATCAAACTCTTGAGCTAATTCTGCTCTCACTCAGAATGTCAAAATATAAGCGATGTGATGTATAGTTTGTGAGATATTAATGTTTGTTTGGCACAACTCATACTAGTTAACTGCTGCGGGGTTACGCATTTCTGGGTGGCAAGTGACGTCACGCTGATTCGTCCTATAGATGTAGATCTTTTTTTCCCGTTTCTTTCCCTTCTCTGTGTGTCCTTTTATTTTAAATTGCAAACTGATTTCACTTTCTGTACATTGCGTCTTCGTGTAGCAAATGTATAATGTAAATGTATGCTGTATAAATAAAGTTTGATTGTATAAATAAAGTTTGATTGTATAAATAAAGTTTGATTGTATAAATAAAGTTTGATTGATTGAAAGTCTTTTTGTTGGACTGTGAACAGGAAGGCTAAGGGGATGTTTGGCCTGAAAGTGAAGAAGAAGAAGAAGAAAGTCAACACAGGCCTGGTGCTGGCAAACAGAGGAGCCGTGGGTAAGGCCTGGAAAGCAAACACACACACACAAACACACACACACACACACACACACACACACCTACACACACACACACACACACACACACACGCGCACACACACACACACCTCACACACACACACACACACACACACACACACACACACACGCGCACACACACACACACACCACACACACCACACACACACACACACACCTACACACACAATGTAACAGCGATGCTTGATGCCCTGCGCTCCAGCTGTGTGACTGGTTTGGACGAGCCCTTGTCAAACAGTCACAGTTTGTGTGTGTGTGTGTGCGCGTGTGTTTGTGTGTGTGTGTGTGTGCGTGTGTGTGTGTGTGTGTGTGTGTGTTTGTGTGTGTGTGTGTGTGTGTTTGTGTGTGTGTGTGTGTGTGTGTGTGTGCGTGCGTGTGCGTGTGTGTGTGCAGACAGTGATGCGGAGCTCGAGTCCACTTCTCTGCTGGAAGAAGGAAGCGCTGAAGATCAACCAGGAAGTTCTGCTGTCAGAACCAGAATAACACCACCGAAGAAGAGGTAGGAGGGAAGAGCTAGGCTACAGAGTGAACTAAACTGGTCCAGGATCATCTATAGAGATACAGAATGTCTTGTTGGATAGATTGATAACTTGCAGGTATTTTCCAGGAGGCAGATTACCCAGTTTGACAATAACAATCAAACATTCAGACTGTTGATAAATGTATTAATTGCTTCTTATAATGTGATATTTTGCAATACTGTACTGTACAGTATCAGTATGCTGTACCATACGATATGGTAGGATATATGTGACAGGGACTGGACTGGTGTTTTGGGTAGGCCAAAGTCATTTTTCAAAACTCCAGGATGCGGTGGTCCATCTTCTTCATTCCTGAAACTGTGACATTTGGGGGATACATGCTGTTGATAACGAAGGCGGAAGGGTGCACCGCACGGAGGGGTGCACCACACGGAGGGGTGCACCGCACAGAGGGGTGCACCGCACGGCGCACTAGGCATGCTCAGAACGGCACCAGAAATGAACGCGTGAAGCGCACTCATTTCTAGGATAATATTTTTAAGTGAAAAGATGATAAATGAATGCTTTTGTGTAAACAGTTTGGTGGTTGATCACCAAGTGGAGGTCATAGTTCACCCTTCATTCTAGGCCGATATAAATATTTATGATGGAAAATTAGAGTAGACAGGATAGTAAATATTAAAAAATTGATAAGTTAGTTATCTTAACTAAATGAAGGATATTTTAGGAAACTAAAAGCATACTTTACTGATTTGTTGGTGGTTGTTTGTTAGCATTATGATGATGGCTAGAGTCTATGACTAAAGTCCATCCTCTTAAGACCAAAACATCACTGAGTATGAATCAATGCTGGCATTATGTTACTCCATATTTCTGTTATGTTATTATGTTATATGGCATTATGTTACTCCATATTTCATTATGTTATGTTATTATGTTATATGGCATTATGTTACTCCATATTTCATTATGTTATGTTATGTTATATGGCATTATGTTACTCCATATTTCATTATGTTATGTTATTATGTTATATGGCATTATGTTACTCCATATTTCATTATGTTATGTTATTATGTTATATGGCATTATGTTACTCCATATTTCATTATGTTATGTTATTATGTTATATGGCATTATGTTACTCCATATTTCATTATGTTATGTTATTATGTTATATGGCATTATGTTACTCCATATTTCATTATGTTATGTTATTATGTTATATGGCATTATGTTACTCCATATTTCATTATGTTATGTTATTATGTTATATGGCATTATGTTACTCCATATTTCAGGGCCAAACTAAAAACGCGGATCCAGGAGAGCGAGAGGAAAGCGCAGAGCTTCCAGGTAAACAACATGCTATCTGATGTTACATGTTTGAAAGCAGCTGACATACCATCAACAACCTGATTAACCCCCCATGTTGTGCTGTGGCAGAGTAAAAGTCTTACTTATTACCCCTAAATGTTGAAAGATACATTTTAAACCAATCTTTTGCAGTGGGCTGAATCTCAGAACTCTCACAACCATCTTTAAAGGAGGACTTACCCCCTAGATATGTATTAGAACAGTGATTTGAAAATACCTATGGAAAAAACCAAGAAATGACATATGCTCTTGTCTATACTGGACTCTTTGGCTGTGTTCAAGTCCAGATTTTTTTTCGGAAATCGACGCCATTACAGTTCGCCTACTGCCTCAAAAATAATTTATTTGAGAGGGGCAATATCTTTATAAATATCAACAACTAGCCAACGCTGGTGGCATGTATGGAAAGAGTGTTGCTCAAAATTGTTGATAGTTATATCAATTTGGTAATTCAGTGGCGAACTAGAAATTTAATTATTTTTCTGCATGTATCTCTATGGCAGGTGTCAAAACTACGTTACGAGAGCAAAGTGACATGGGCTCCTTACAGCAGCACACCGCACAATAGGACAAACCCCCCGCTCTGGGGTAACACAATGCGAGATTTCTCCACGTAATTCCCTCGTACAACTAGCGATAAACCGCGCAATGAAATCCGTTTTTAATTTGCGTTTTGGGGCTTTTCGTGATTCTTGTTGAAAGTTACAGCATGACAGCAGCATTTTTCCTCTCAGGGCGCAGGAGAGGCAGCGCAGAGCTCTTCTCCTCCCCCGCTCTTCTCCTCTTCAAAGCCCCCGCCTCTCACTGCCCGCGCGTCCCCGCTGCCTGAGCACACAGCGAGTCAACCCCCCCCCCCCAGTCCCCAGTCGCTCTGCTCTGCTGACTTTTCCTGAAAAGTTGGCGTTGCTTGTACACAGTGACGTTATTATAGTAGCCGATGTGTTTAGACCAGCTTTGTCACGTTGTCACGTCGTAGTATAGCGTTATATTTTACATGTGCGCTGCGATAAGATTTGTTTGCGGAAGGATGAAAGTGAGGCTCTCACTTTGATGCTGGGCTCTCGGAGCTGATTGCTGCAAACACACAATAAACCCCTCCCTCCCTCCGGGCAGTCAGTGCAGCAGCTCTGTGTGTCGTCCTTGAGAGGACGACAGCAGCAAAACACACACGAGTCAACGTGGAGGGCGCGCGCCCCCGGAGCTTGGCGCTAGTGCATGAGGTTACAGTACGACTCGCTGGGCTGGAGACAGCTGCTTCCAACTCGGACTGATAGTATATACATCATCATTCGAGCTTATCCAGGTAAGATAGTGACACATTCAGCGGGAAACTAACTATAATTAAGACATGTGCCAACTTTGAGGACGTTTGGTTCAGTATTTTAAGAGCAAACTTCAATAGGAATATAGGCTTGGAGTTCTGAGGAGCCGAAAGGGTACAGGGGAAGTAGGGGAGTAATTATCTTGAAATCCCATAGTCTTTGGGGGCACTGTGACGTCAGTGTGCCCCTAATCTCCCATTCATTTGAGAAAAAAAAAAAAAGCAGTGTTCGACCCTTAGAGGGCGCTTATGCCAGTTATGCTGCTGAAAAATGATACAAATGGTAAAATGGCAACAGTTTGGTGTCAAATGTGGAAATTCTGACCAGAATTCTTCACACATCACCCCCAAAGTCATATAAATTGGTTAAAAGCTGAAAAAAAGTGTTTTGGAGGTAAGTTCTCCTTTAAAGACCCTAAAGTCATGTGTTAACATGCATATCAAATACTCTACTAATTTGAATAATAATTGGTGTCTGATGGTTTTTCCCACAAAAAAAGTGAATTGTCTTGTTAAAATCCTTAAAATGACTTCCCCGCCTCATTCAAAATTCCAAATCAACCCATCAGGGTTATCTAGAACATAACTAGCCAATCACAGCATACAAACAACGGCTTTAACTGCTGAATACTGGGCAGGGATTGGCTCCAGTATTCGTGATGTCTCAAATCATGCTTGTTGAAAATGGCGTCTTCAGTGAGCTCAGAGAAACTTTCCACTTTCAGCAGATGATTGTGAAAACAGACCTCTGGTGTCAAACTCTCGCTCGCACAGACATCATTCTGCTCAGTGAAGCCCAAGACATCCAACTGAAGGAACAAGAAGGAAGAAAAACTGATTTCTGCTTTGAGGGGATCTTTCAAGTGTTTCCCAGCTAAATTCAGGTCAACTGGGGTCTGTCTGTCTGTCTGTCTGTCTGTCTGTCTGTCTGTCTGTCTGTCAGATTGCTATTAACATCACCGAGGCCAAGCAGCTGGTGGGAGAGAACATCGACCCCAGTGTCGTGATCGAGATCGGAGATGAGAAGAAACAGACGACGGTCAAAGAAGGAACCAACGCCCCCTTCTACAACGAGGTAGGAACCAACGCCCCCTTCTACAACGAGGTAGGAAGAGAGACAGTGATGCACGCATTGACAGTAGGTGGAAATATGTAAACAACAAAAAGTTGTTTCTGATTGTACTAAATCAGTAGAATTATATTACTGAATACAAAATGATGTAATGATTGATGGCTAGTCACCGACAGGTCTTGATCTGTCATTTGCACACCTCAAACGGTTCATTAATAAGTTAATAACTAGTGTATTGTGTGTGTGTGTATATATATTATATATATATATATATATATATATATATATATATATATATATATATATATATATATATATATATATACATACATACACACACACACACACACACACACACACACACACACACACACACACACACACACACACACACACACATATATACACATACATACATACATACATACATACATACATACATACATACATACTGTATATAACTATTTAAATGCACATATTTATTTTATAGCACTTTTTAAAACAAAGTTACAAAGTAGTCCACAACCAATAAAAAAAAAAAAGGAACAATGACAAAGATCAGTAAATCAGAAAGAACAGGTTCTTTCTTCTCGTCTTCATCTGGATGTGTGTGCAGTGCAGCATTTTGTGATAAACCTGTTCTTCATGAATAAATCTATAACTCTCCTCTCTCTCTGCTTTCCGTCAGTACTTTGTGTTTGACTTCTTCGCCCATCAAGAGGTGTTCTTCGACAAAGTCATCACACTGTCGGTGAGTAGAAACATCAAACCACAAAGCCATCATCTTGAGTCAGGAGGTATTCTTGGCAGTCAAAGTCTGTGAGTCGCATAGACTATTTACTTTAGATTGTAGGTATGTGTATATTGGAATATGAAAGTAAACCGGAGATGCTCTCTCTCTCTCTCTCTCTCTCTCTCTCTCTCTCTCTCTCTCTGTCTCTCTCTCTCTCTCTCTCTCTCTCTCTCTCTCTCTTTCTCTCTCTCTCCCCAGGTGATGCACTCTAAGATGTTGTCTAAGAGTTTCTGTATTGGCTCCTTTAAGTTGGATGTAGGGACAGTCTACAAACAGCCAGGTAACTGACACAGTTAGAGTTTAGAGTTGTAAATTGGTTTTGGGGTAGTAGGGCTCAGATATGGGGTGACTCTCTTGTGTGTCGATTGCTATTTTGTAAACTGTCCTTCTGTCTGTTTAGTGAATTGACATGTTCGTTATTCGTGATATAATGTATTGCTGTCTGTGCTTTGTGAATTCATGTTTTATTCTGTTTGTATTTGGTAATTTAATTTAAAAAAAGCCAGGTAACTGACACACTGATGAACACCGACCACACCCACCGCTGCCTTTATTGACCTATAGGGAAGGTGAACAGACCACGGTTTTCTACTGATTCCACTGAGACCACTGGACCAGTTGGGGGTTCAGTAGTCTCACTTGCCAGACTCCGTTTCGCACTGTACCCGCACAGGAGAGAGTCTGGCTGGTGTTACTCTCACTCTGGGCTAGCGGGGAAAAAAGGCTCTGTTAATAGAGAGGCAAAGTGACCGCCTACTTCCTGCTTCAGCACTGTACCAGAGATTTTCATCTGCCATTTATTTTCCCATAGACATTTTGTAAAATGCTTATAAAAAGAGTTTTACTGGTTCAAACCAAACGTTCAGCTAACGCTATAATCAGGAGAGACCATAGAACATTTCACTCGGACCAAAACTTTAAAAAACAACATCGAAAAAATATTTTCTTCAAACCCGCATTTCTTTTAACGTTTTGGCCCAAGTGAAATGTTATGCGATCTCTCCTGTTTCTAAATATATCTGTAACATTTGGTTTGAACCAGTAAAACTCTTTTTGTAAGCATTTTACGAAATGTTGATGGGAAAATAAATGCCGGATGAAAATCTCTGGTACAGTGCTGAAGCAGGAAGTGACGTTCCACTTTGGCTCTCTATAGCAGAGTTTCTCAAATGTTGATCAGCCAAGGACCCCTTACAAGATAGAAAATATACCGGGGACCCCCTCATTCTGATTTGTGATTTTGGGCTAAGCTTAATTGTTTCCACGGTAACGTGCTTGACTTTTAATTTGATAGGTTTGTTATTAGAATGTAATCCATGAACCATTTTAGATTTAAAGCATAAACTATTTTCGTTGAGCTATGAAGATTTTGCAAAAAAAAAAATATATATATTTTTTTTTATTACATTACATTTACATTACGTCATTTAGCAGACGCTTTTATTTTGTCCAAATCGACTTACAATATCACAATTTGTCAACAGTACAGAAAACCACTATGCAACACAATCAATGACAGCTAAGATATTTTGATAGACTATCACCATGTAGGAAGTAGTTTGAGAAGGAATAAGTAACATGTAGCATTTTTTTTTTTTTTTACCTGAACACCTTTCGCGGACCCCCTGGCAAAGTGCCACGTACCCCTGCGGGTCCGCAGACCCCCATTTGTCAAACTTTGAGGACCTTTTTCTCAAAAACATAGTTTGGAAACATAAAGGGATGTATCTCACTCAATCTTTGGAGTACAATGATCATTTTGACATCACCAGAAAGCTCACATTCCCCTCTTTCCAACAGTCTATACAACTCTAAACGTGTTACGGGGTCATTGTGATTGATTTTGTCAGAGCAGGTTACAAATGGTCGGCACCAGTGGTAGAGCTTAGTCCAGCAGCCTGCTTCTGTCAAGTGAGACTTGCTCAAGGGAACGGCAATGATCATTCTTGAAGGAGTAATTCTTGGATGGCACGGTGGGTCAGTGGTTAGCACTGTTGCCTCACAGCAAGAAGGTCCCGGGTTCGAACCCCGGTCCGTCCCAGGTCCTTTCTGTGTT
Source organism: Poromitra crassiceps (assembly GCF_964638095.1). Classification (NCBI taxonomy): domain Eukaryota; kingdom Metazoa; phylum Chordata; class Actinopteri; order Beryciformes; family Melamphaidae; genus Poromitra; species Poromitra crassiceps. The sequence goes on from NC_139627.1 coordinate 61,543,695, forward strand.
TCTTTTCCGAGTTTGCATGTTGGTTTTCTCCGGGTGCTCCGGTTTCCTCTCACCATCAAAGACATGTATGTTAGGGTTAATACTCCTGTCAGTGCCCCTGACCAAGGCACTGGCGAAAGAACTGGAGTTGGTCCCCCGGCGCTGCACTGCGGCTGCCCACTGCTCCTAGTTCTAGGAAGGTTCCTAGTCGAGGATGGGTCAAATGCAGAGGATGAATTTCCCCATGGGGATAAATAAAAGATAACTTAAGTTAACTATAGGATAAATAAAATAAATAAATAATAAATTAACTATAAAGGATAACAAAGAGTGTTACTCGTTCACTTCCCTACCCAAAGGTTACTAAGGTCTACACGCACTGTGTACAGACATGTCTGTATCACGTGTAGCCTACATAGTTATGTAGGTCTACACCCTTTTTCTGTCAGTCTTTGCGACCATGTCCTTGTGTGTGTAAGGCTGAGGGTGCTCAGAGCATAAAGAATTTCATTGTATTTGTGCATTGTATTATACATATGACAAATAAACTACTTGAACTTGAACTATCTCCTCTCTCTCTCTCTCTCTCTCTCTCTCTCTCTCTCTCTCTCTCTCTCTCTCTCTCTCTCTCTCTCTCTCTCTCTCTCTCTCTCTCTAAGGTCATGAGTTCACCAATAAGTGGGCAACGCTCACCAACCCCGGTGACCTCAGCACCGGGGTTAAAGGTTATGTGAAGTGTGACATCAGCGTGTCGGGGAAGGGAGAGGCTGTGCAGCCGGGACAGAAAGCCAGCGACGCAGAGGAGCAGATAGACAAGTATACGACCTATCTTTTTTCTAAATGCCATGAGAGAGAGGTTGTGAGTTGGAATTGAACCTACAACATCTGTTTACTTTGCCTTAACCCATTGAGCAATCAAGGCATCCCAATACGTGTGATTGTTGATGACACTCGTATGAAGCTCAACTGTTAGTGTGTAAATATTAAACAGAAGAATTGTTATGAAAAGGCAAACCGTCCAACTTCTAAGTGGAACTATCCAATGAGTCTTTCCCTTTCTCCAGTAAGGAACAGCCTTTGATCTCCATGAAAGCCACCTGATTGGATGGTGTAGTTAAAACAATCAAGAATGAGAGGACCAATTCGATTCCAACGTGTTCAGGCTCTAACCATCTCCTCCTGGCTTTTGATGCTTTTGTAGAGCTGCAACAGCAAAGGTTTGATGAAGCGGTAAGAGCTGCTTAAGTGCCTGTATTCCCAGCGTCTCCAGCAGCAGGTCTGGGACAAAGACTCAGCCTCTGTTTGGAGATCACAGGCTACATTACAAACCATCTGCCAAGCACTCCATTGATAACACTCATCTAGCCAGCCGCTTGCACGAGTTCTGCTGCTGCTTCGACAGACCACACAGCCCTGACCTCTGAAGAAAGACTACACACCTGTCACCTTGACCTCTGTGGTCATGAAGTTCTTCGAGCACCTTGTTCTGTCCTAACTAAAATCCATCTTGACTCCTTGACACCCTGCAGTTTGCCTACAGAGCCAACAGGTCTGTAGATGATGCGATAAACATGGTCCTCCACTTCATTCTTGAGCACCTGGACACCACAGGAATCTATGCCAGGGTCCCATTTGTGGACTTGACCTCAGCCTCTGACACAACCTTGTTGCAGGAGAAGCTCTCTCAGCTGGGCATTCTCGACTCAGATGGTCCACAGACTTCCTAATGAACAGGAAGCAGCAGGTAAGCCCTTGTTCACACAGGACGCCTAACATAAGCAGAACAGAAGCTTGAGGCAGGCTCACGCTGAGCCGTTCACACAAGAAGCCTTCTCTTTTCCTCTCAGCGACTACTTGGCGCCTTGAACCCGCCCACAAACTCCCATTGACTTCATGCCTGGCTTGACAGATCAATGCTCGGCTTCAGCACGCGTCACGCTTGGACTAGGCGTGAATCCTGAATGATCACTTGAGCGAGGCGTGAGCGTGGCTTCAGTGTGCAGGTGGTGTGAACGGCCTCGCCTGTTAACAAGCCAAGCCTATGTGAAACTTGTGGGATCAGCGTAGGTTGAGCGTAGGATGAGCGCTGCTTCGGCGTCCTGTGTGAACGGGGGCTAAGGCTGGGGAAGCATGTGACTGACTTCCAGACCATCAGCACCGGAGCTGATGTACCAGTGATGTCATTGATCAACTCGACTCTTAATAACGATAAACTAAAACTAAATGAATGCCTGCGAAATTGTTTACAGTTTTCGTATGTGTGAGATCATGTGAAAAATAAATCAGCATTGATTTTAGGGTGAAGTGTCCCTTTAATTCACAAGGTTATCCACCTTCACCCAATTTATTCTTTTTATCCCTTGAACCACTCGCACAAGCCATTAGATATAATATCCCTATCTCCCCAATTTTGATTCATAGCCACAGTCATTACATCTCATTATATGCAGATGACACTTTGTTTTCAAGCAATACTGACATCTCTACTCTCCACGTCTTAAAGGTATTTAAATAGTTGCTTGTTTTTTTGTTATTTGTGACCATTTCCTGTAAAGCACTTTATGACAAACCTGCTGAAAGACTTTAGAAATCATGATGAGCTAAGTTTAACTGAGTTTGTGCGTCACCGTGTCGTCCTTCCCAGGAACCTGCTGGTGCCGGAGGGTTTTCCCTCTGAGCGGCCCTGGGCTCGCTTCTACGTGAAGGTGTACCGAGCTGAAGGCCTTCCCCGAAACAACTCCAGCATCATGGCCAACGTCACCAAGGCCTTCATAGGCGACAACACAGCGCTCATAGACCCATATGTAGTGGTCAGCTTCTTCAAACAAGTGGTGGGTTCACAGTGAAACGACAAGGGCCGGGTTTCCCAAAAGCTTCTTAGCTTTAAGAACCTTCTTAGACCCCTCCCATGGAGTCTTAAGAAGGGTCTAAGAAGCTTCTTAGCGCTAAGAAGCTTTTGGGAAACCCAGCCAAGCTAGATTCTTTACCCTTATTATCTGTACAATAGTCAGTGTTGGGGTCGCTACTAAAAACAAATAGGCTACACTACTCGCTACTCGCTGGCAAAACGTGTACAAAATTGTCTATGTATAAGATAAGATAAGATAAGATACACACAGGAGGAGAAAAAAACATTGATTTTGTCTTCTAATCTTCTATTCATGTCTTGTCTTCTCTTCTCCAGGGTCGTACATCCACCCAGCGGTCGACAGCAGACCCGGTGTGGAATGAGCAGATCGTCTTCACAGAGATGTTCCCTCCGCTGTGTCAAAGAATGAAGCTTCAGGTTCTTACACATTTCACCACCATCAACATGAAATGAAATGATCTTAAACCCTGAACACATAAGCGATCTTAAACCTCTGGGTCTGGGTAAATACTGAACACATAAGCGATCTTAAACCTCTGGGTCTGGGTAAATACTGAACACATAAGCCATCATCTCACTTTAGGCTGTGGCCGACAGTAGGCTACACAAGGCCTATCTTATTTGTTTGTGGAAAATCTTGATATAGATTTGGGGACAATGACATGGCTGGGTAGCTAGCTAGTCTTATTGTTAAACATACTGTCAAATGATATATTATATTTACTGTTTGTCAACCCTATGCAATGTTATTGACTTTGAAACTGGTTAGCATAACTTTAGCTTTATTTCTATGAGCTGATCGGACTAGATTAGCTCACATTGCCAAGTCATATACTGTAAGGTTCGTCCTATTTCCTGGAGCAGTGAACAACGTTTCCATTGCATGAGAACCTATATAAGTCGGATAATGACCGACGAGGTCATGAATGATTCCATTAACGCCTGATCATCTATATTATCTCATTCTGGCATCTCTCTCCTCTCAGGTCTGGGATGAGGGGAGCATGAGCGACGTTGCCATAGGAACCCATTTCTTTGACCTGAGACGCATCTCCAACGAACAGGATGGAGACAGAGGTGAGGGGGGATGGAGGGAGAGAAGGAAAGAAGAAGGGAGGGGTGGAGAGATGGAAGGGAGAGAGAATGGTTGGATGCTTATATTGTATGATATATATAATATATTATAGATATTATATTATATTATATTATATTATATTGTTTCACACTAGTTTTCATTTGTCTCTTTTTTCTTCTTGCTCTTGCTTACTCCTCTCTCTCTCTCTCTCTCTCTCTCTCTCTGCCGCTCCAGGTTTCTTGCCAACCTTTGGTCCAGCTTGGATCAACCTGTATGGCTCCGCCCGTAACTTCTCATTGGCTGATGACTCTTTGGAGCTTAATGAGGGCATCGGAGAGGGCGTGTCCTACAGGTGGATGAGGATGTTGATAATAATTAGCATAGTGATAGTAATGACTGACTGACAGAAGATGTTGAATCAATACATGGATAAACTTCAATAACTAGGGGGGTATGGTGGTGCAGTGGTAGCGCTGTCGCCTCACAGCTCGAAGGTCCTGGGTTCGATTCCCACCTGGGACGCTGTGAACACTGAAGGAATGCGTGCCCGTCTGCATGTCCTCGAGTGCCCACCGCCCGGGTGGGGTTGTCAAAAGGGCCTTTCTGTGTGGAGTTTGCATGTTCTCCCCGTGCCTCCCGGGGGTTTCCTTCATATAGGAACCCCCTTTACCAAAACATGCAATATCCTGGTTGCTAATGTGGTTCCTCCTCTGGTCGTTAGGGGCGCCTGTTCAGAGGGAGGGGAACTGGTTGGAATAGCGTGAACCTCCCACGTGCTATGTCCTACCAGTGAAGCTTCCTCTGTCAGGTGAAAAGAAGCGGCTGACTGACTGCCCATGTCTCGGAGGAAGCATGGAGCTAGTTTCAGCTCTCCCCAGATCGGCAGAGGATGGAGCAGCAACCAGGATAAATAAATTAAATTAGCACTAATGGAGGATAAAAATGGGAAAAAAAATCGGGTGGGGGGGAAGAAAACTTCAATAACTGACTAAATGTGCGTCCTGGTCGCTCACCTGGTAGCACGCATACCACGAAGGCTCGGCCCTTCGCGCGGCGCGGCCCGGGTTCGAAACCGACCTGTGGTCCTTTGGCCGTATGTCATCCCCTCTCTCTCTCCCCACCTTTCCTGTCTGCCTACTGTCCTATATAAAAATAAAGGCTAAGAAAAGAAAACTAAGAGTGGCTTACTGACGGATTGGCAATCTAACAAACTAACTAACCGACTAACTAATTTTTATATGAATACATATGCAACTACTTATGCATAGCTAATTAACCAACTGACAAAGTAGTTAACTGATTGACTAACTGACTAAACCTTTTTATTAAAGCTCCCCTCCACTCAAAAGTATGTTTTTCTTCTTGTTCCTTCAGTTGGATGTTTTCTTTAAGACTTGGGGGGGGGGGGGGTAGTGGGCAGACAGGAAAGGTGAGGAGAAAGAGAGGGGATGATGCAGCAAAGGACCTCAGGTGAGGAGAAAGAGAGGGGATGATGCAGCAAAGGACCTCAGGTGAGGAGAAAGAGAGGGGATGATGCAGCAAAGGACCTCAGGTGAGGAGAAAGAGAGGGGACGATGCAGCAAAGGACCTCAGGTCGGATTCGAACCCACGTCGGCTCCATCGTACGCATGTGAGCCGGCTGGATGTTTGATCTTCACTGTCGAGAATGATGTCCGTGCAGAGTTTGCTGAAAGTGGAAGGTTTCTCTGAACTCAGTGAAAATCCATTTTTAAGTTTGGAAGCCAATCCTGGTCCCATATTCAACTTACAAAATAGTAATGTGGATACGTGAAGCCTCCAGTGCACACACAATGAGACTGTGTCCAGTCCAGCAATTCAACTTTTAAATGAAATATATTTGCTTATTTATAGATTCTGGATTTTTTTTTTATGAAGGTGGAGTAGATTTCTTTTTAAAGATTTTAACAAGATCATTTACTTTTTTGTGAAAAAATATATCAGCTCAGACACAAATTATGAGTCAAAGTAAAGTATTTTATATATTGTAACGTATCGCTGATACGCCAAGGAACGGAGATTTGTAGTTGGTACAGGGTCTTTATTCACAGGCTCCTTTAGCTCCTAGCAGCTAGCTTCACACCGCTAGCTCTACACACAACAACCGGTCTCGCTCACTCCATAGCTTGACTGACTTCCGGCCTGCGGCCGCTGGTCCTATATACCCCGTTTCCCCTAGGAACACACCCACACACATTAGTTCCTAGGTGCGATCTAGACACTTCTATTGCACATCACATTACAGGTAATACCTGGATTACCTGGAACGCTACATACTCCTCACCCAACATTAGTCAATGCCCACATTGACACCCACAACCCACACATATCCCCCTGTACCAAAACACACCAACACTACATTTTTCGCATTTCCCCAAATAGGCTCTTATTTTTTCAGCACACTTCTTAATTTTCGTTCCACCACTACCATTTGCATTTCTTTTCATTTCTTCCCTCTTTTCCATTCCTTTAAATTCAAACCACATTTCCGTTCACATTCCCATTCCAATAGCCCTTCTCTTTAACACCACTTAATTTTGCATTCACTCCCACCATCATTTAGTTACTTCCCATTAGCACCCTTTTCCCCCAACATTTTCACTTAACACAAGCCCCAACATTTACATTCCCTCTTTTCTCTTTACACATTCATTTAAACCACAATTTCCATCCCCCCTTTTAAAGCTTCTGTCCCACCTGAAGCACATTACAGTCGACACAGCTAAGGCAGTAGTCCCGCACATCCTCCTTGTGTTTGCCCCAGTAGTAAAGTTCACGAACCCGGCGGAGTGTCACTTCAGGCCCGAAATGACCCTTCCAGCCGCAGCCCCCGTGAGTCCCCCGTAGCACCAACCCCCGCAGGTAGCTGGGTACAACCCACTGGTTCCCGCTCTTCCCGTGCCACTTTCTCTCTAAAACCCCATCTCCACCCAGTTGCAGGTCCGAAAACATGTTCCACAGTCCTCTCGTGGCACCGGAACACGTGCGAATCTCCTCCACAGGGGGCCGGCGTCCGGCCGCTACCCACCCGTACACCGGACCGATCTCCGCGTCCTCCATCTGTCTGCGTTTCCACTCCTCCTCGTCGACATCCATGATGGCGTCTATGTCCTCGTCTGTCAGGTCCACCTCTTGCACTCGCTCGTCCTCCCGTCCCGCTCCCCCAGGGGGCGGCGTGTTGAGGACAGCAGGGCGGACACCATCGGCGTCGATCTCCACCTCGACTTTCTGCAGTGCAGCCGTGGGGGTTGTGTAGCGGCTTGGTTGGGCCGGCTCCTCCAGCGTTGACCCCTCTCGCTCCCCCGGGGACACGAGCGCCGCTCCCCCGACTGTAACAGCATTGCAGGTGATGTCGCTCACTTCCCTCTGGCTGTTCAAAACGATCCCCGCTCTCCTGATGGTCTCGTCGCTGATGATGATGTCCCCCTCTACCGGCTGGTATGCAGAGCAGCTAGCCTGGGCCGGCTCAACAGTCACTCTCCTGCCCAGAACAATCGGCTGTGTACTGCCCCGTTGCTCCGCTGCTTGTAGCTCAGGCTGCTCCCCTGCTCCGCTACTCCGCTGCTCCTCTGGCTGTTGCTCCGGCTGCTCCCCCGGCTGTGTGTCTCTTCCAGCGTTCGCACTCTTAGTGCAGTCTCTAGCTAAATGTTCAGGCGACTGGCAAGTCCAACAAAGCCTCACCTGTCCGCCGCCTGCACGTCTCTCCTCTCTCGCTGTCTTCCAGTCCCCGACAGCTTCTCGACACTCTCTAGCTATGTGTCCCGATCCACCGCATGCCCAGCAGGCTCCCTGCTGTCCCCAGTACCTTTGCTCCGCAAGCCCGGTCCGTCTCCCGGAACCATCTCGGCACCACCTCGCCTTGTGGCCCGGTTCTCCACAGCTCCAACACAGTCTTTGCGGCTCCTCCGTCCGCTTCTCTCCGTGCTGCGCGACCTCTCGTAGCAGCTCCATAAGCCCCTCTGCCCAGGCTGGTGTCGCCTCCAACAGCCGTCTGATCTCCTGCATCAAGCGGGCTTCCATGCCCGCCAGCACCGAGCTGATCCCCGTCGTCAGCTCTTCTTTTCTCCCGTTCGCCGACAGGCATTCTTCTAAGCGCACCATCACACGTGGCGCTCGTAGCAGCTAGCTCACACAGCTAGCTTGCTACTGCTAGGTCGCTCGAGCCTTTGATCTCCAACTTTTCCTCCGCCGTTCCTCCTCACTCTCTCCCCTCTCGACCGAAATCAGAGGTGCTACCGCTTTACTGTCTGACACCAATGTAACGTATCGCTGATACGCCAAGGAACGGAGAGTTGTAGTTGGTACAGGGTCTTTATTCACAGGCTCCTTTAGCTCCTAGCAGCTAGCTTCACACCGCTAGCTCTACACACAACAACCGGTCTCGCTCACTCCATAGCTTGACTGACTTCCGGCCTGCGGCCGCTGGTCCTATATACCCCGTTTCCCCTAGGAACACACCCACATACATTAGTTCCTAGGTGCGATCTAGACACTTCTATTGCACATCACATTACAGGTAATACCTGGATTACCTGGAACGCTACAATATACATCTTAAAACGTGTGGAGGGGATCTTTAATGAATTCATTAAACAAGTAGACTGTATAAGTAAGTAGGAAATTATCTCTGTAATCCTTCCTGATATCAGGGGTTCATCTACCTGGAAGAGACTGACTGACTGACTGAATGAATGGATGAATGGATTAATGAATGAATGAATGAATTGCTGTTGCAGGGGGCGGGTGTACCTGGAGCTGACTGTGGAGATCCTATCAGGAGGGACGGGCTCAGAGTCCAAACTCGGCCGATTGGTCAAACCTCTGAAAGACACCAAGTCAGGGAAGAGCGGAGGGAAGGAGGTCAAGACCCCTGCAGGAGGAGCAGGAGGGGGAGCGGGGGCCACCGAGGAGGAGAGAGGGAGGGCTGTGGGAGCTGAGGTCCTGCCTGTAGACACTCCCCCTCAGGTGAGAGAGGGAGAGAGAATGTGAGTGAGTGAGTGAGTGAGTGAGTGAGTGAGTGAGTGAGTGAGTGAATGGACAGGCTTCACTCTGGTCATGGAATTTTCTGGAATATCATGGAAGTTTTGAAAAATGTGTTCCAGACAAGGAAAGTTATAGGAAAGGAAAGATATAAAACCACATAACAGCCAGACCTGTGTGTGTGTGTGTGTGTGTGTGTGTGTGTGTGTGTGTGTGTGTGTGTGTGTGTGTGTGTGTGTGTGTGTGTGTGTGTGTGTGTCTGTGTGTGTGTGTGTGTGTGTGTGTGTGTGTGTGTGTGTGTGTGCAGCTGGACGTGGACGACGGCCAGAGCTTCCTGTTGTTTGGAGCCGTGTTTGAAGCCACCATGATTGACAGGAAGATCGGAGACAAGCCAATCATCTTTGAGTTCTCACTGGGTGAGTCATGCACACATGCGTCATGCATGAGTCATGCACACATGCACACATGGGGGCGGCTTTAGCTCAGGAGGTAGAGCGGGTCGGCCAATGACGCAAGGGTTGGTGGTTCGATCCCCGCTCCCTCCCAGCTGCTGTCGTTGTGTCCTTGGGCAAGACACTTAACCCTCCTTGCTCCCGATGGTGTGTAGGCACCCTGCGTGGCAGCCTGCCGCCATCGGTGTATGAATGGGTGAATGTAGACTATCTACTGATTGTAAAGCGCTTTGGATAAAAGCGCTATATAAATGCAGGCCATTTACCATTTACACATGCACACGCACGCACGCACACACGCGCGTGCATGCACACACATGCACACGCACGCACACACGCGCGTGCACGCACACACACATGCACGCACGCACACACACACGCACACACACGCACACATGCACACATGCACACGCACGCACACACGCGCGTGCATGCACACACACACACACACACACACACGCACGCATACACACACACACACACACACACACACACACACACACACACACACACACACATACTCGCCTGAAAGCCACACTTGAGTACAGATATCTTAGCAGAAAATGACTGGTAGAAATTAAAGTCACCTATTCTTGTTCTGGGGCGGCTGTAGCTCAGGAGGTAGAGCAGGTCGTCCACTAATCGCTTTGGATAAAAGAGGTTGGTGGTTCGATTCCCGGCTCCTCCAGTCTGCATGTCGAAATGTCCTTGGGCAAGACACTGAACCCCAAATTGCTCCCGTTGGTGTGCCAGCACCCTGCGTGGTAACCTGCCACCATCGGTGAATGTACCTACTGACTGTAAAGCGCTTTGGATAAAAGCGCTATATAAATGCAGGCCATTTACCATTTTACCTATTAGAATATTACTCGAGTAAAAATCTTAAACTTAAAGTATCTGACATTTATTGTACCTAAGTGCCAAAGTAATTTTCTGATGTTAAATGTACTGAAAGACCCCCTCCTAAGATATTTCATTATGTTTCTGAGTCGTGTCCTGACGATGTTGACTATCCAAACTGTTCGCCTTTTTTGACAAATAACTTAATTTTGTGCTCAAGTTCAAAAGTTAGTTATAAATGGAATATTTGATAATTCGATGACTGAGGACGAGCTGAGCACGTTAACTGGCTAGCTACGTAGCTGTTAGCTAAGCCTGGCCGCTGCTGCTGCTGCAACGTTTGTCAGCCTCAAAACGCCACAAAACACCAGCACCATTTTGAGTCAGTCTCTTTTCAACGCGGCCATAAGTTTCAAAATCCCTTTTGCCCGGTTAGATCTCAACAATAATGTGGCAAGCTAAGCTACAGAGGGAATAGCAGCTTAACCTGTGCTGTTCACACAGTGCTTTACCTGGAGAAGCTTAACCTGTGCTGTTTCACACAGTGATTTACCTGGAGCAGTTTAAACCTGTGCTGTTCACACAGTGTTTTACCTGGAGCAGCTTAACCTGTGCTGTTCACACAGTGTTTTACCTGGAGCAGCTTAACCTGTGCTGTTCACACAGTGTTTTACCTGGAGCAGCTTAACCTGTGCTGTTCACACAGTGTTTTACCTGGAGCAGCTTAAACCTGTGCTGTTCACACAGTGTTTTACCTGGAGCAGTTTAACCTGTGCTGTTCACACAGTGTTTTACCTGGAGCAGTTTAACCTGTGCTGTTCACACAGTGTTTTACCTGGAGCAGCTTTGCTGTTCACACAGTGTTTTACCTGGAGCAGTTTAACCTGTGCTGTTCACACAGTGTTTTACCTGGAGCAGCTTTGCTGTTCACACAGTGTTTTACCTGGAGCAGCTTAACCTGTGCTGTTCACACAGTGTTTTACCTGGAGCAGCTTAAACCTGTGCTGTTCACACAGTGTTTTACCTGGAGCAGCTTTGCTGTTCACACAGTGTTTTACCTGGAGCAGCTTTGCTGTTCACACAGTGTTTTACCTGGAGCAGTTTAACCTGTGCTGTTCACACAGTGTTTTACCTGGAGCAGCTTTGCTGTTCACACAGTGTTTTACCTGGAGCAGCTTAACCTGTGCTGTTCACACAGTGTTTTACCTGGAGCAGCTTAACCTGTGCTGTTCACACAGTGTTTTACCTGGAGCAGCTTAAACCTGTGCTGTTCACACAGTGTTTTACCTGGAGCAGCTTAACCTGTGCTGTTCACACAGTGTTTTACCTGGAGCAGCTTAAACCTGTGCTGTTCACACAGTGTTTTACCTGGAGCAGCTTTGCTGTTCACACAGTGTTTTACCTGGAGCAGCTTAACCTGTGCTGTTCACACAGTGTTTTACCTGGAGCAGCTTAAACCTGTGCTGTTCACACAGTGTTTTACCTGGAGCAGCTTTGCTGTTCACACAGTGTTTTACCTGGAGCAGCTTAAACCTGTGCTGTTCACACAGTGTTTTACCTGGAGCAGCTTTGCTGTTCACACAGTGTTTTACCTGGAGCAGCTTAACCTGTGCTGTTCACACAGTGTTTTACCTGGAGCAGCTTTGCTGTTCACACAGTGTTTTACCTGGAGCAGTTTAACCTGTGCTGTTCACACAGTGTTTTACCTGGAGCAGTTTAACCTGTGCTGTTCACACAGTGTTTTACCTGGAGCAGCTTTGCTGTTCACACAGTGTTTTACCTGGAGCAGCTTAACCTGTGCTGTTCACACAGTGTTTTACCTGGAGCAGCTTAACCTGTGCTGTTCACACAGTGTTTTACCTGGAGCAGCTTAACCTGTGCTGTTTCACACAGTGTTTTACCTGGAGCAGCTTAACCTGTGCTGTTCACACAGTGTTTTACCTGGAGCAGCTTAAACCTGTGCTGTTCACACAGTGTTTTACCTGGAGCAGCTTAACCTGTGCTGTTCACACAGTGTTTTACCTGGAGCAGCTTAACCTGTGCTGTTCACACAGTGTTTTACCTGGAGCAGCTTAACCTGTGCTGTTCACACAGTGTTTTACCTGGAGCAGCTTAACCTGTGCTGTTCACACAGTGTTTTACCTGGAGCAGCTTTGCTGTTCACACAGTGTTTTACCTGGAGCAGCTTAACCTGTGCTGTTCACACAGTGTTTTACCTGGATCAGCTTAACCTGTGCTGTTCACACAGTGTTTTACCTGTAGCAGTTTAACCTGTGCTGTTCACACAGTGTTTTACCTGTAGCAGTTTAACCTGTGCTGTTCACACAGTGTTTTACCTGTAGCAGTTTAACCTGTGCTGTTCACACAGTGTTTTACCTGGAGCAGTTTAACCTGTGCTGTTCACACAGTGTTTTACCTGGAGCAGCTTAACCTGTGCTGTTCACACAGTGTTTTACCTGGAGCAGCTTTGCTGTTCACACAGTGTTTTACCTGGAGCAGTTTAACCTGTGCTGTTCACACAGTGTTTTACCTGGAGCAGTTTAACCTGTGCTGTTCACACAGTGTTTTACCTGGAGCAGTTTAACCTGTGCTGTTCACACAGTGTTTTACCTGGAGCAGTTTAACCTGTGCTGTTCACACAGTGTTTTACCTGAGCAGCTGCAGCTGCAGCCTTGAAGTTGGTTCGTCTCACGTGGTCAGACCCAACATGTTACGTCAGCATGCTTCCAGCAACGGAGGGTCTGAATCACAAGTCAAAATTTCCGGGTTCCCCCATCAGGAAGCCTGCGGTGAAATCTGATTGGCCGGGCTGTTACGGAAGTCCGTCATATGTCTGTTATGCCTCTTTGGCGGGCGGACGTTAACGACTTTTATACCATGGTCTGGGTGAATACTCGATTCTGATTGGCTTATCATATCTACGGCTGGCTACTGTGAGCCCCGGGTGCTGTACAGTGAAGGAGCTGCCCACTGCTCCTGGCTGCCCCCTGGAGGAAGGATGGGATAAATGCAGAGAGAAAAAATTGCACAGCGCCACTCAGCATGTGTGTGTGTGTGTGTGTGTGTGTGTGTGTGTGTGTGTGTGTGTGTGTGTGTGTGTGTGTGTGTGCATGCGCTGTGGTGATTTGTAACAATAAAGACCGGCTTGTCCATCCCTGTTTCGTTTTGTTTTTCGTTTTGTTACCACCTTCTTCTGCCTCCTCCTCCTCCAGGTAACTATGGTAATGTGGTGGAGCCAGCCGGCCAGCCCGGCAGCAGCAGCAGCAGTGCGTTAGGTGTTGGGAGGACCAGGGCATCCGGCAGCCCTGACTGGATGGCCCGCTCCCCCTCCCCCACCGGCTCCTGCTCGTCCTCCTCCCCCCTGCTGGCCAGAGACCAGCACCATGTGTCCCGGGCGTCCCATTCCACCACCGACCCCCACAAACCCATCATCATCGAGGGAAACAGGTGAGACGAGTGGGTTAGCTCGGGCTTTGACAGAGGAAGCTGTGGAAGTGATACTGAAAGTTGTAGCTGCGCAGCTCGGCTGCCCGCGTGGCCTTGCCTGCCCCTAATGGCGTGCGCGGCTGCGTGCAATGTCTCCCTCTCACTCTCCCTCAGTCTCTCTCTCCCCTCACTCTCCCTCTTCTCTCTCTCCCTCTCCCTCAGTCTCTCTCTCTCTCCTCTCTCTCCCTCTCCCTCAGCCTCTCTCTCTCTCCCCTCTCTCTCCCTCTCCTCTCTCTCCCTCTCCTCTCTCTCTCTCTCCCTATCCTCTCTCTCTCTCCCCTCTCTCTCCCTCTCCTCTCTCTCCCTCTCCCTCTCCTCTCTCTCCCTCCCTCTCCTCCTCTCCCTCTCACTCAGTCTCTCTCCCCCTCGCTCTCCCTCTCCCTCAGTTTATCTCGTGACTGTGTGTGTGTGTGTGTGTGTGTGTGTGAGTGAATTTATGACATCACTGATGATGTCATCAGTGCGATTTATGACATCACTGTTGATGTCATCAGTGGGATCAGGTGAGACGAGTGGGTTAGCTCGGGCTTTGACAGAGGAAGCTGTGGAAGTGATACTGAAAGTTGTAGCTGCGCAGCTCGGCTGCCCGCGTGGCCTTGCCTGCCCCTAATGGCGTGCGCGGCTGCATGCAATGTCTCCCTCTCACTCTCCCTCAGTCTCTCTCTCCCCTCACTCTCCCTCTTCTCTCTCTCCCTCTCCCTCAGTCTCTCTCTCTCTCCCCTCTCTCTCCCTCTCCTCTCTCTCCCTCTCCCTCAGTCTCTCTCTCTCTCTCCTCTCTCTCCCTCTCCCTCAGTCTCTCTCTCTCCTCTCTCTCCCTCTCCTCTCTCTCCCTCTCCTCTCTCTCCCTCTCCCTCAGTCTCTCTCTCTCTCTCCTCTCTCTCCCTCTCCCTCAGTCTCTCTCTCTCTCCCTCTCCCTCAGTCTCTCTCTCCCTCTCCTCTCTCTCCCTCTCCCTCAGTCTCTCTCTCCCCTCTCCTCTCTCTCCCTCCCTCTCCTCCTCTCCCTCTCACTCAGTCTCTCTCCCCTCCCTCTCCCTCTCCCTCAGTTTATCTCGTGACTGTGTGTGTGTGTGTGTGTGTGTGAGAGAGTGAATTTATGACATCACTGATGATGTCATCAGTGCGATTTAGGCTCAACATTGTATATCATCATTGAAATATATTGGCATAGAGCATGTCTGCCTGCCACCTAGAGGAGGAGACCTCAACGCTCTACTCCTAAGGAGAGAAGCATGGATCTCTACTTTAGATACAGTTGCTAGGGGCCTGAATGAGTCATTTGACCTCAGACCGTTCCTGTAGCTACTCTTATTTTAATCTTTATTTCCACTTTTGTATTTCTACTCTTGTAACTCAGATGTGAATTTTTGAACTGCCTACTTCTTGTCTGTTAGCAGTATGCCCTATGTGCTCTTTTTGTAACCTATATTCATATTTAATGTACTTTTACTGATTATATGATTGGAGAATAGTCTGTTCTCTTTCTTCGTAACTATTGCCTTTGTTTAATATTTGTGTATTGCATTGTCCATTGTAGGCTATTGGGGTCTTTGTTTCTCCTACACAGGATTTAACAGGAGTTTCTTTGCCGTTTTTTAGCTCCACCCCATCTGATCTCCTACACTGGGCATATATTGCATTTTCTTAATTGTTTGTCTTGGGTTTGTATACTTAATTGATTTATTTACTTGTGTGAAGCAAGATGCACTCTATTTTCTTACTGGTTGATTGTGCTCACATGACACTTTTTTTTCCCCTCTGCCAATTGGTGGATGGGTGTGACCCATACTGTATAAGAGTGCTCTGTCATTTCCTGCTTCATTTCTGAAGAAGGTCCTTGTTGACCGAAACGTCAAAAATAAATCAACTGGCAGCAAGTCGAGCAGTGTGCGGACTCTATTTCTTTTTATATGAATCAGTGTGATTTATGACATCACTGTTGATGTCATCAGTGGGATTTATGACATCACTGATGATGTCATCAGTGTGATTTATGGCATCACTGATGATGTCATCAGTGGGACAAACAGAGAAACAGACAGACCTAGCTCCCATTTATACAGTATGCGCAATGTCTCACTCTCCCTCTCCTCTCTCCCCCTCCCTCTCCTCCTCTCCCTCTGCTCTCTCTCCCTCTGCCTCAGTCTCTCTCCCTCTGCCTCAGTCTCTCTCCCTCTCCCTCAGTCTCTCTCGTGACTTTGTGTGTATGTGTGTGTGTGTGTGTGAGAGTGAATTTATGATGATGTCATCAGTGAGACAGACAGAAACAAACAGATAAACAGATAGACAGAGCCCTAGCTCCCATTTATATACTGATGATTTAATTAACATATTTAACATATTATATTAACATATTTAACATATTAATATATTTAACATATCAGTTTTATTCTGGCAGCTGGGTTGCAAAATCTCTTCTCTCCAAATAATGAGTGTGTGTGTGTGTGTGTGTGTGTGTGTGTGTGTGTGTGTGTGTGTGTGTGTGTGTGTGTGTGTGTGTGTGTGTGTGTGTGTGTGTGTGTGTGTGTGTGTGTGTTTGTGTGTGCAGGTACTACATGTATCTGCCTCTGGAGAGCCAGAAACCGTGTGTTCATGTGTTCAGTCACTGGGAGGACAGAAGCTACCGCCTGTACAACTCTAACATGCTGGAGAATATAGCTGTGCTGTTTGTATGTACGCCTAGAACCATCATTACAATGATAGATTCAGAGAACTATGTACGCCTAGAACCATCATTACAATGATAGATTCAGAGAACTATGATACGCCTAGAACCATCATTACAATGATAGATTCAGAGAACTATGTACGCCTAGAACCATCATTACAATGATAGATTCAGAGAACTATGTACGCCTAGAACCATCATTACAATGATATATTCAGAGAACTATGTACGCCTAGAACCATCATTACAATGATAGATTCAGAGAACTATGTACGCCTAGAACCATCATTACAATGATAGATTCAGAGAACTATGTACGCCTAGAACCATCATTACAATGATAGATTCAGAGAACTATGTACGCCTAGAACCATCATTACAATGATAGATTCAGAGAACTATGTACGCCTAGAACCATCATTACAATGATAGATTCAGAGAACTATGTACGCCTAGAACCATCATTACAATGATAGATTCAGAGAACTATGTACGCCTAGAACCATCATTACAATGATAGATTCAGAGAACTATGTACGCCTAGAACCATCATTACAATGATAGATTCAGAGAACTATGTACGCCTAGAACCATCATTACAATGATAGATTCAGAGAACTATGTACGCCTACCCACATGGAAAGAATCTATATGAACATATATGCAACTATATGCAACCTATATGCAACCTATATGCAGCATATATGAGCATATAGGCCATATATATGCCGCATATAGGTTGCATATAGGCCAGATTTAGGTGCATATATGCGCATATAGGAGCATATAGGCCATATATATGCCGCATATAGGTTGCATATAGGCCAGATTTAGGTGCATATATGCGCATATAGGAGCATATAGGCCATATATATGCCGCATATAGGTTGCATATAGGCCAGATTTAGGTGCATATATGCGCATATAGGAGCATATAGGCCATATATATGCCGCATATAGGTTGCATATAGGCCAGATTTAGGTGCATATATGCGCATATAGGCCACATTTATGCCGCATATAGGTTGCATATAGGCCAGATTCAGGTGCATATAAGTGCATATACCGGGCATATAGGTCTCCTATAGCTTCTTTATATCCACATATAGGTACTATATGTGCACATACAGGGCATATATGTCTCCTATATAGCTTCTTTATATACACATAAAGGCCCTATATGTTCATAATACAGGTCCTATAGGTCTCACTTCTTTATATCCACATATAGGCCATATATGTACACAATACAAGGTATATGCCTCCTATATAGGTCATTTACAAATCTGTTTGTATACACTGTGTCATAATCCATATATACCCAGCGAGCACAAAACGTTTTTTCAACGTTGATTTTTAGTTTAAATCTGGGTGATATTGGGTTTGAACGTCTAAGACCTAATTTCACCCTCTTTTCAACCGGCTAAAATGCGGTTACAACGTAAACGTGTAAAAAAACACAATTTGGTTCATCATATTGTTAAAACATTTGTTGTAGTTTGGAATAGAGACAATATTGATAGTGTGTGAATTGGCATTTTATTGTCTTTTATTGTGTAACTGAGAGTTGAAATCTGATCTACACGAAAACTACATTTCAACGCATTTTATGTCACATGAAATATCATAAATATGGGACTATAGGCTATGTGGTGCCAGCAAAAAGCTTCCAGGACACAACTATGGTTAATAGTTTAGCGCAATACTATAAAATAATGAATTCAGTTCCTGCAGCAACGAGCATGCGCAAGTACTTACTAGCTGTGACTGACTAGACCAAAGCAAGTCTGCACCGGTCTGCACCAAGTGCGGAACGAGGTGCTCTGGGCACACTATGTTATTGTGAGTCTCTGGTGTTAAATGAAGTTAACCTCTGAAGCCGTACAGCCTACAGACTATAGATGCACACACACACACAACATCATTTTAGTCTGTTACGATCATACGCATCACATAAAATAACTTCCCGATCGCTGACAATTGTGGTCTACGTTGTGTGCGAGAGAGTATATAATGTGCCCGGCTCTCTGGTTAGTACAAGAAAATGTATAGCTCAGCACTAGAGCGCACGGCTTGAACCTTGGAGAACGGGGTTCGAATCCCGTGTGCGCTGCTATTTTTATTTATTTAAAATCCTACATATAGGTACATATATGTACATATAGGTTTCCCATATATGGTGCATACATAAAATTGGCCGATTTCCTATATTATATGTACATATAGGTACATATATGTACCTATACATATAGGTACATATATGTACATATAATATAGGAAAACGGCCAATTTTATGTATGCACCATATATGGGGAAACTATATGTGGCCCTATATTAAAACATATAGGGTACATATAGATTCTTTCCATGTGGGTAGAACCATCATTACAATGATATATTCAGAGAACTATGTACGCCTAGAACCATCATTACAATGATAGATTCAGAGAACTATGTACGCCTAGAACCATCATTACAATGATAGATTCAGAGAACTATGTACGCCTAGAACCATCATTACAATGATAGATTCAGAGAACTATGTACGCCTAGAACCATCATTACAATGATAGATTCAGAGAACTATGTACGCCTAGAACCATCATTACAATGATAGATTCAGAGAACTATGTACGCCTAGAACCATCATTACAATGATAGATTCAGAGAACTATGTACGCCTAGAACCATCATTACAATGATAGATTCAGAGAACTATGTACGCCTAGAACCATCATTACAATGATAGATTCAGAGAACTAGTCAGAACACATTAAGCTGAATGAAAGAAAAAGATGAGCATGTGGGAAGCTACATAGGAATCTTATTAATCAGCCAAGCTTTGGTTAACCGCTTAAAGCTGTGAAGGGAGTTGGCTGATTTAATAAGCAAGTCCAAACTGTTCCACTCTGCAGCTCCAGTGTAACAAAAGGTACTCTTAGGGCCTGTGTCGACCTAGCGTCTTTTCCTCAGGTCTAGTGTTTTTTTCCCAGTTGTTTCCAATGGGGGGAGAGCTTATGCGAGCGCACGCGGACGTCTAGAGAAAGTGCGCTGCAACCAGCGTCTATTTCCAGAGCGCTCCGGCGTTTTTGTGCGCCGGGCTCCCAGCACTTCCAGCTTAGAATAATTTAACTTTTCAGAAAGACGCTGGTGTCGGGTGCTCCTTTTCTGGCAACTAATCACATGGAGAAACTATCACAAGAGATACAGAAAGGCTCAATTGTGGGAGCAGATTGGCTAGACTTCTGGTGAGTGTTGAGCTAAATCACTGTATGTGTGTTGTTAGCTAATGTTAGCTGTCAGCTATCAAGCTAACTACTGCACTGAGGTAACGTTACTTTCAGACTGCTTCCTGCATATTGTGCGCTGAGGTCAGCGCTCCCCAGTGTACTTCCAGCATTTAACGGTCAGAAAAAGACGCTAGATGGACACACGGCCTCACCAGTGTGGTGAGATATTTCGTTTTAACCTTTAAATAAGTCCATTTACTAGAGAGTAAATTGTAACATAGTTTATTTACAAAAACAAAAGTCCATACACGGATCCGGATCACTGCCTGCTTACACTACTTCCTTAAGATGGCAAATGACCCCGAACAAAGGAGGTCTTACTTCTTTATAACCTTTGGTCTAGGCTCCGCCCAGACACTGTGTCTGCAGTTCACAGCGCCCTCTATCTTCCTGGAGTAGTAATGAACAGGATTATTTATCTACAGTTCCCTCCTTTTTTTCCTTATAAGGAAAAACTTAACTGAAGGATTTATTATAAAGTTGCTTTTAGGTTTTGCAACTTTTGTCTATCAGCATACATCATCAGCATTTTGACATCTCACCCCATCCAGAGATGCGCACAAGCAGGTCCACAACGCAGCCTTTCCCAGATCACATAATCCACGAAGTCCAAACCACTTCTATGAATCAAATGACCCGGGAACCATGTTATGAACCACCCTGCACACAGCTCTGCACTGAGTGCGGTGACTTTTAACAGCTTATTCACATGCAGAGGTAAACCTACTTTTTCCATTTGCTTTCCTTCGAAGTAGGGAAAGGCCTCTGCGAGCTTCTATTCCCTCTTATAGAACCACTCACTTAAAAAGCCTGTGTATAACCCCGCCTACCAGCGATACCAAAAGTCCATGATGATGCTTATTATATAATGATAATGTTTATACTATATTATAATAGGCCTTTTATACAATACTTCTAGAATTAATTAGTTACATACTCTAGTACTAGACACAACATACATTCAATTCAATCATTTACATTACATATTATTACACTTAACAGCTTTCAAGGTTTATAGTTCACTATCAATTATTTGGCATATGTTTCTGAATTCAATTAGGGAGTGCAGGATTCTTGTGGCAGTCTTATTTCTTCTTCGTCCTCGCGTTGGGTCGTCTTCATTGGCTCCACCTACTTGCTATTCACACACACTCCATCCATTCCACTTCATTCATTAAATCAATATCCTTTCTCACTGCTAAACTGTCTGTTTTATTGAAATGTTCCTTTGTCTTGAACTCGATGTCTCCCTCGATGTTCCTGGTTTTCCTGAAACAGAAAATCTAATCTTAGTTCTCCTTTATATAAATCAGTTTATCTCAACAGTCATAAGTATCTTCTATTCCGAATTAACTGCTCCCTCCTTTGTTGATCTAACCCTAGGGGATAAGAGTGTTAATCATATTCATTATAACCAGCGTTCATGCAGACATTACAAAATGAAATTCAAGGATTTTCCAGTACTTTCCATAACACTATGTTCATTGTCAAGGATTTCACATAACCAAGACTTCATGGCAGATGTAAGTTTGGCTCAAAAGCCATCAATTTTACAATTTATTTTATTGGGTATTTGATAATTTATTGGTCTAACAACACAAAAGCTTAACTTCCGTGTGATCAGATCAAACCCCCTCTTTCCTTACGTTCCACATTATTTGGTTCTGTTTTGCATACGCTGTTTCTACTTGGCTTAGACAACCTGTATGATGATAGGGTTAGCATTAGGTGAGGGAAAATTGCAAAGTAAACTGGCTTATTAATCAATGGGAGGCCACATTTAGTATATTTTGAGAGACAAACCAAGGACCACTCAAAATCTGTCCACAAACCTCATTCGGCCTCAGGCCCGTGCTTTAGAAACCTGTATTGAATTTTCAACTTGCCAATTCATCTCAAAATACTGCACAATCCAGATTGCACATTTACGCTTAAAATCACACAGTATCTCAGCATTAAACTAAAACAATAACACTACTACAATTGCAAATAGCTGAAGATTATTCAACAAGAAACATTATACAAATATAACTCTTTGTACTCAACTTATCATTGGCGACTCTTTCTGCAACACTGGACAATTTCCCTCATTATTTCAACATTTAAATTTGTACTGCATACATTTTCATACTCACCAAACTATTTTTCCTATATTTTCATATTATTAATTGCTATATTCATTGATTGTATCACACATTTTCAAATATTAATTGTCCAGTGTTCCATCAATGAGTCATTTCCTATCTGTTGCATTGAACCCTCCTCTTTGGCTCTTTGTATCCTCCGTCTCCACTTCCTTCTCTGTAAAGACACAAACATAACTTAAATTATTTACATGGCACCACACAAACATGGATCTTCAGGATTCTCATTTCAGTTCAATTGACATTAACAGCATAATTTGTATAAAGAATGATTCATCTCACCTCTTAAATTGATTCCTTTTCAAGATTACCTGCTCTCGATTCCTCTCCATGGCGATTCCCAATACATTTTTGGTTATTGTAACACCCAACTTTCATAATTAGTTATGAATTAGTTAGTTTGGTTAGTGTATTAATTCATGCAGTATTTCAGCTGTTCCCATATTTCCACGTCATACTTACCTTACTTTCTGATCCTGTAAACAATTAATCACACAACAAATAACACAAATAACCATTCTCTATCTACAGTATTGAGCTCACTTAGATTCTATAACAAATAAAATTCTCTCCTAGTCAGTCCGAAAATGTCAAGTCCGTCCCTTTCCCTCTCATACACACAGTCACAAGTCTGAACTCCCTAATTCTTCATTATTCTCATTATTCTCCGCTTCCTTCCCCCCTCTGAAAATCGCTTCCAGATTTTCACTCCATTGTCCATCTCTGTATAACAGACAAGCATACAGATTAATGACAATTTACACTTTTAAAAAGCAAGATTATTTTCTCCATCAAACCTCCACACTTCCTTATGACGAAATAAAATTAGACTGAATATTAACCAATACACTTTAATTTAGTTGGAGTTTACCCACTGTGGAGTTCACATTCAAATTTTGTTCTTCAAACCCTGTTTACAATGACAGACAGACGGCTCTTCTCGGTCTTCAAATTAGCATTTCAATCACTTTTGCTGCAATAAAACCTTTGATCAGCATGACTTCCAATTCTTTTCAACTCCCCTTCTGTGAAAGGAAAATAGTACCAAAATTCTGTTGTCTTATTAGTTCCTTTTAAATGATTACCCTCTTTCCACGCTTTATTATGCTGAAGCACTGACTAAAGCTCTCCACATAAGCACTGCTTCCCCTCCTTCTTGGTATCTGAAAAATAAGAGTTAATTGTCCCTGCACATCATTCTTAAATGACACCCCTTGATATAACAGATTAACATGAACTGGCCTTGCTTTTTCTTCTCCTGTAACCAAAAGCTTGCACTGCAGGTTTTTCTTTGAAACAAAGCCCACTCTCCTCTTTTTAGCCAAATGCTTGGTTAGTGTTGACTCCCTTTTGCATACTCACACCTACTGGGGACCAATCGCTTTCACATCCTGTAGTGAGCGCTCTTGCTCATTCTGTGAAATTAAAATTTAATTCAGATGTTTAATTTCCCCACTAATAGATTTGTTAATCACCACATGTCCGACCTAAAGGAAAATATTAAATTAGGAATAACAGCTTTTCTTCCTTCCTGCAAGTAAAGTAATGTTATGCTTCACCTCAGAGTTTTACATGACAT
Source organism: Poromitra crassiceps (assembly GCF_964638095.1). NCBI lineage: Eukaryota > Metazoa > Chordata > Actinopteri > Beryciformes > Melamphaidae > Poromitra > Poromitra crassiceps. The sequence goes on from NC_139627.1 coordinate 61,567,072, forward strand.
CACCTCTCAGCCTACAGTCCCCTGTAAGAAAATTAGCATTTAGATTATTCCAAGTTCTCCTCCCATTCCTGTTAAGTCTCAGAGATTTAAATGACAAGACAACATTGTGTAAATATAATTCCTGACTACATTTGCTTGAAACTTATCAGCTCTTCACTACTGTGGGTTTTTTCCAGCCGCTCATCTCATCTCGGCCTGTTTCTGAAATGTTAAAACCAACATTAATACCCTTCATAATGTACAATTTTCCTGCACACAACAACTGCCTCCTCTCTTCCTCCCATTCCAGAACAACTTGATTCCCTTCCTGCAGCCCATGGTTCCGTTTCTGAAACACACACAAAATATGTTAACCCCTAGCATAGATATCCCATTTTCATTTATTACTTAATTTTCTGTGCTCTCATTTTCTCCAGTTCAGCTGGACTCCGTCTGAAATAAAAGAACATAGTGCTTTATTTACTTGTGACTTAATCGCGGTAGACAATTCATTTTCTCTTCTTCTCAACTTTCAGCAAAGTTAAATATGGATCTTCATAAAGCAGTGTAACACAATAAAATACTAACAAAGGATTTCTAACCCACAATGACTTCATCTGAAATGAGGTTCATCGTGTTGTTTATATTCATAGCCTTCACCTTGTCTCTAATTCTAATTGGCAACATAAATTGGAAGAATCCGAAATTCAACTCAAAATATGGATATTGATATTACCATAATTAGACAATTCTGTGTTATTTATTCCCAACCAAATTTTCATTTTGCTCTCCACCTGAAATCTTACCATCTCAAAGTCTCACTCAATGCTATTGTTCTCTACCCCCTCACCCCTACTTCAACTCTTCTTATCTCTGTTTAGGAAGAAGGGATGAGATGCATTGTCACTATGTTAAATAACTAAGTCCTTTTACCCAACTGGAGTCATTCTGTACTCTTATTCTTCAAGGAGCCTGCACATTGTAAGGATTATCTGGACAATTTCGGGCCCAGTGTGTAGGATTCCCACAAACAAAACATCTATCTTGCTTTCTGCATACTCCCCTATTCGGACTCTGAATATAAAGGCCGGCACATTCACTGCCTCCTCCTATCTCATGTTGGCCCTGTTGCCCACCCCTCCCCCCTCTATTTACCTGAAGGGAGCGGGGGTGAGGTGGCTTCCTGTGAAATCCTTCTCTTCTGTCTTTTGTTGCAATTTCTGTTTGCTTTGTATTTACAAATGCCTCAGTTATACTTATTTTCTCCTCTCCTGTCAATAATTCTACACTCTCATGTTTAACTATCTGTAATTGACGCATAGCTTGTACTAATAATTCCTCTGCTTGTCTTTTGGCGATTTGAGCAGCCCATAAATTGTATACTATTTCATGTTCCCTTCGGGCCTGGTCATCCAATTGTTTAAGAGATAATTGTTCTAACACTGCATTTAATTTCGCTTTCTCAAAAGTGCCCATAGCTGGCCATGAACCCTGTGTCCAATAAGACCACTCAGTTGTCTTTTCTGCTGCCATGAGCCCATACAGATTCATCATTTCTTGGATAGGCAGGATTTTCTTATCTTGATTTCTCAACTCCATTTCTGAAAATTACACAAATAGGTTATTACACAGCAAAGTTTCCCCTAATTCTACTTTATTTTTCCAAGTTGCTTATTTACTATACAATCATGTGCTTTACTTCTAATCACGTTTGAGTATAATATTTGTAGTTTTACACATGCAGTACATTCATTCACACAAAGACTACAAGTCCCATTGTCCTTGTGAACAACACTCAAAATGGCCGACAGCCATGTGCTCCCCAACTCACACAATAAACAACCGGCGTAAAGCAGCTGCTGGCTTATAAATTAATTCCCTAATTATTAAGCCCCAGCTGAGGATAGAAACTATTGATGTGATAGTCAATGATTTTCTTTCATACAAGCCGATTTAACAAACAACCGCGGTAAAACAACACAGCCACATGCAACAAATTCTGCTACCATTGTTCATCCCAGCAACTGAATAGCATTCACACTTAGAAGCATCGTCTTATTAAATTTGTGCAACCACAACTGGTACTGCGTCTCTTTTCATTTCAGTATATACAAAATCTCCTGAGTGCCACTATCTCAGAGCGGCCAGCTTTTAAGCTTACCGTTTCTCACATAAACTCCCTTCAACATTCCTTACCATACACTTTTTATTTGCTAGCTAATTCAGTCACTGGATGACTAACGTACGTTTTATTACTTATTTATTTATATAGCGCTAATTATCTCCCAACCGGGGGAAATCCGGCGACTTCAAAGCATTTACTCCGCTTCCTCTAAGGATTTACTGTGGTCTCATGGGTCGCCAATGCGACTTCCCCTTTCTTTGTTAGCACATTAGCCACTGCTAACTATTGTACTAAACAGTCTCCCAGAACAGACAAGTTGGCTTTCTCAGGTCTTTATCTCTAGAGCATAAACTTTACAGGCCTCTAAGGTCTCATTCACACACATTGTGAACGATTCTGCTTCTGATAAAAACCCCATCTAACGGTCAAATGCTTCCACCATATGTGTATAGCTGCATTCGCCAGAAGTAGATGAAACAGTCTGTTTTAAGAGACTACTGAACAAAGGATCGTCCCCCCTCCCGCACAGCCTCTAAGGATTTTATTTATTTACCTAGGTTCTTAATTCTCTCTCACTGGTAGGCCTACACAATCAGCAGCAGAATATCTGTTACATCAATAATATGATTAGTTACCGAACTCAGTTACCTTATAATGTTTAATGATTTCCACCTAGTGGATCCTTGAGGCTCCAACTTGCCTCTTAATCAAATTTCCCAATAGCAACATAGCGATCTTTCTTCCACGCTATTCTTTATGCTCTTTTAATCATTCGGTAACCAATCATCTATTGGGCACATTTAACACACAACACACTTAGACTTTTGCATTTCCAAATAATCAAATTACAACTCACCTTGGCTTTCCATTTGCTTCTCGCCGGCCTGCTCTGCCTGTGTTGTTGTTGATTTGCGCGCTCCACAGGAATTCAGGTCCGACGTGAAACAATGGCCCCAAACCTCAGGCCCAAAGCCTGCTCTGACTATACCACTATACTTCCCCCCTCGACACGGGTTTCGGCAACCAAACTGTGGTGAGATATTTCGTTTTAACCTTTAAATAAGTCCATTTACTAGAGAGTAAATTGTAACATAGTTTATTTACAAAAACAAAAGTCCATACACGGATCCGGATCACTGCCTGCTTACACTACTTCCTTAAGATGGCAAATGACCCCGAACAAAGGAGGTCTTACTTCTTTATAACCTTTGGTCTAGGCTCCGCCCAGACACTGTGTCTGCAGTTCACAGCGCCCTCTATCTTCCTGGAGTAGTAATGAACAGGATTATTTATCTACACCAGCCAGACTTTTAAATCGGAAGAAACACAAGTTGGCAATACTAGATCTTGTAAAAACACTATGAGCTTCCCTGCATGCATAAAATAATTAACTAAAAACTCAGGGACAGCACCATGGATGATCTTGTGAACCAGGCTAAGTCTGGACAGAGTGACCCTAGCTTCTACTGGAAGCCAGTTAAGCTCTTGAAAATGGCCCCTGCCAAGATGTGACCGGGTGCTCAGATTAAGATTAACTCATCAGTTTATTCTGCACAGTCAGCCTTTGAGAAGTTTCGGTAAACTCTCAAACCAGGAAGTGCAAGCAAAGTCAAAGTGACATAAAATCAGCGAGTTGGCTAAGATTAAAATTGAATCTCTGTCGAGAAATTTGGCAGTTCTAGCAAAGGATTTGGTCCAAGCCGTGACCCTACTTATTACTTTGTTGGTCATGTTCTTACCATCCAAGCTACCTTCTAGAATACACCCCAGGTGTAGTGAAAGCATGTTATCAGTCAACCAGGCATTAACCTTAGATAACTCGGCGCTCAGGGTGGTCTCCAGGATGGATTGCTGTTTGTGAGATACCAAGAGAGCCGAGTCATCGGCATAAAAGAATAGATCACGAGAACAAGCATCATTCATGTCATTGATATAAAGTAAAAATAAAAGAGGGCCTAAAACACTTCCCTGTGGCACCCCGCAAACAATAGGTTTGGCATCAGACAGGACACCATTTACCTCAACCACTTGTTCCCTCCCAGAAGGTAGGACGTAAACCAATTGAGAGTGGAGCTGTTAGCCCCTAAGGCTTCAACTTGACTTAAAAGCTGGGTATGGTTGACTGTGTCAAAGGCTTTTTGGAGGTCAAGCAACACCAAACCGCACAAATTACCTTTGTCAATCTCTTTTCTTATTTGGTCTGTTAAAAAAAGTGAAATCTCCGGGTGCGCATCCTGAAGCAGGAAGTGACGTCAACTTTGGCTCTCTATTCGTTCAGGAAGAGGACATGGCCAGAGCCGCTGAACTGAACAGGAGGGCAGACCCGGGGGCAGAGCCTCTGCTCAGAACGGCCCTCCAAGAATTCTGTATGGACGCCAGGTATTCAAGCCAACCAATCAGATCGTGATATTTTGTTTTCTCAGTCTACGTCCAGGGGCTGCCGTGAAAGTCCGACAACCACGGCTTCCCAGTCCTATCGTTTTCTATGGTGTGTGTGTGTGTGTGTGTTCCTCTACAGGAGTTTCATAGTCACAGCAGAAGCCAAGCAGAAGGCGGAGCAAAAGAAAAGTTACCTGACCCAGCTAGACAGGAAACGCCTCACCATGTGCAAACAGGAACTGGTAGGCAACGCTCCCTGTAATCCAGAGCAATTGAGAGAGAGAGTGGCGTCAGCGGAGGACCAAAATGTGTGACTCATTAGCCAATGAACAGCCAGGAAGGGTCTCACGCTACTTTTGAATGCTAAAATAAAGCTGATAAAAACTTTCAAACACAAACTGTCCATTTTGCTGCAACTCGACAGTGCTGCTTAATCCAGGACCTTACTTCCTGGAACTCTTGAGAGTAACAAAACTGGTCCATTGGAGTGAATGGAGATGTTGCGACTCTTCTATAGTCACCTTATTCTTTGAACATACAAGGACGCTTCTGCATGACGCTATTTTGTAATCGTCTTTCCGGATTTAGAAACGGAAGTAGATTACGCCTACCGTAGTCATTTTTAGACTTGTCAAAAAGCTGTTTTCCAGCAAAAAAAAGTTTTAAGTTTTAATATTTTTCGGGTGAAAACGTAACATATATGTGACCAGTTTATCAGAATAATGCCTATTTGGAAATATTTAACGAGCAGCGAGGACTGGGTGCGCTGGCTGTGCTGGCTGGTCGGACTATCTGTAAAACCCTACTGTAGTTAGGCTACTGGCAGTGAGAAAACACTGTCGACGTGCTTTTGTAACTAACATTAAATGCCGACTGGGTACAGCCATCGACTCCTCGCAGCAGTAACGTTATGAACATGTCACTGAAGTTGGCTGAAGTGTAGCTTAATTCTGAATGAATTCTTAAAAACTTCATTCATTATTATAGTGACGTTTTCTTTTGAAATTGGCTGCCAACTAGCGCTGAACTGGAAGAACACATACAATAGACCTTATTCGCTAACCCCGGACAGCGCCATATTGTTGACATACCGTCCTGCAGCTGACAACTATAGTAACGGCCTTATTGTCATTTCTGTTCCATTACAAAATAGCGATAGTGATGACAGCAATAAAAACCCCAGAGTTGTTGTTTGTATGCTGCCGTTAATGCCTGTAATAATAAACAAAAGAAAAAACGAGGTGAACAGACTTTGCTGTGAGGAGCTGTCAGAAAGTTTCACCTGTCTCTCCTAACTATCCACACATCTCCTGTGCTGCTGACGTATCCTCCGTCTCGCTCCCTTCACGTCTGAGGACGGTAGAGATAGAAACAAACCACGGGGACTTGATTGCTGTCATTACTACAGCCATGCCTAACGCAGGTCACCATCCGAACACAATTGGAACGATACAGGTAACGCTAACGGCGGCTAGCTTCCTATAAACGCTGCTCTCACATAGGCTGTCACTTAAGAGCTGCAGCGCTATGTCGAGAACATGGTGGCGGTGGGCGTGCCCGTACGTGAGTGACATCAATCGAATAAGGTATATTGCGTGTAATGCGGAAGACAGAGAAAGTGGGCGTGGTGAATAAGGTGAATACAGGGCTCTGCTGTAATCTAGCTCTTTTGATGACAGAGCCTTTATCTAGGAACTCAAAGAGCTAGAGGACTTTTGTTAGAAGAGGGGCACAGTGGTACAGTGGTAGTGCTGTCGCCTCACAGCAAGAAGGTCCTGGGTTTGATTCCCGCCGCGGACGCTGAGGGTGTGTGTCCCCGTGTCCTCAGTGCATATATATATATTAACATGCTGCTCACTCTTTCTGTGTCTTCTGTGTTGATTATGGTCATTACTTTACCATGGTCAGGTATAACTCTGTCATTACTTTACCATGGTCAGGTATAACTGTCATTACTTTACTCTATTTTGTCTTTTTTGTGTTTATGGGTCGGGCGTGAGATGTAGTATAAGATGTAGTTTAAGGGACAGGGGAGACTTTGTGTGTAACATATTATATATTTATATATATATTTATATACAGATCCAAAGTCACCAACTCACCGCTTACTTCCTGCTTCAGCTATGAACCAGGCTAAAAAAAAGAATGGTAGTGAACGGCCAGAGACAGTCATTATGTTGATCATGTTTGAATTGTGTGCGTGCATGTGTGTATACGTGTGTGTGTGTGTGTGTGTGTGTGTGTGTGTGTGTGTGTGTGTACGTGCGTGTGTGTGTGTGTGTGTGTGTGTGTGTGTGTATACGTGTGTGTGTGTGTGTGTGTGTGTGTGTATACGTGCGTGTGTGTGTGTACGTGTGTGTGTGTGTGTGTGTGTGTGTGTGTGTGTATACGTGTGTGTGTGTGTCTGTTGCAGGACAGTATGATTGGAGAGGCAGAGGCCATGGCAGAGAGGAGGAGGAAATCTGGCAGCATTAAAGTGTTGCTGCAGGAAGCCACCAAACTCTCACACAAACTACGCTTCCTGGTGGAGGAGGTGTGTATTTACGTGTGTTTACGCTTCCTGGTGGAGGAGGTGTGTATTTACGTGTGTTTACGCTTCCTGGTGGAGGAGGTGTGTGTGTGTGTGTTTTTTTTTTACACTTTAGTTTTTATTGAGTTTCATTTTCTGAACAAGTATACATATAAAGGACAAGACTTATACAAAAAGGACATACATAATTATAAGAAAAAGAAAATGACATAGAAAAAAAAAATCCTGTTTGGGTGCTACTTTCATTTTTTCCTTTTCCTCCAGTGAGTCCGTCAATCTCCTGCTTGTTTTATCAGTTATCTTCGTCGCTGTTTTGTGATTTGAATATTGTCCATTTCTCCCATTTCTCTTCCAGTTGTTGTTCCTGTAGTCTTAATCGATAAGTCAGTTTCTCCATGCTATAGATTTCTTCTATTATACCCCTCCATTGCTCTTGAGTAGGAGGTTCTACTTGTCCCCACTTCCTTGTGACAGCTTTTTTACTAGTCAAGTCAAGTCAAGTCAAATTTTATTTATATAGCACCTTTCATACACAAAGGCAATTCAAGGTGCTTTACAAAAAAATAATCGAAAAAACAAGCAGCAAAGCAATGCACATATAAAAAACACATAAAAAACACAGCCGACAGTTTTAGTTAAAATATATACTCAAATTAACAAACATGAAACATTATTTCTGTTTTAAATAAGTTACAAGGCATTCTTCAGTATTATTATTACATGCACAGTCCATTTGTTGGAAATGTACAGGAATCTTTTTTTTTAATTACAGGCCGAGAGAGGCAGTAGTTTAGTAGCAGTTAAAAGCAAGAGTAAACATAAAGGTCTTTAGCTTGGATTTAAAAATAGGCAGAGTAGGGGCAGATCTAATGTGTTCAGGGAGTTTGTTCCAGTTATGAGAGGCATAGTGGGAGAACGCGGCTTCACCATGTTTTGATTTGGTCCTCGGGCCAATTAGTAGACCAGTGCCTGAAGATCTCAGGGATCTGGATGGTTCATAGTGTAGAAGCATTTCAGAGATGTAGTGTGGGCCTGACCCGTTGAGAGATTTGTAAACTATTAGCAGAATTTTAAAGTCTATTCTAAGATTTACTGGCAGCCAATGCAGGGATTTGAGAACTGGTGTAATGTGTTCAGCGTTCTTGGTTCTTGTTAGAACTCTAGCAGCCGCATTCTGAATGAGCTGTAGTTGTTTAATAGCTTTTTTGGGAAGACCATTGAAAAGACTGTTGCAGTAGTCTAGCCTGCTAGAAATGAAAGCATGAATTAGTTTTTCAAGATCTTGTTTGGACATATAGCCTCTAATCCTTGCTATATTTTTTAGATGATAGAAGGCAGATTTTCTTATAAGCTTGATGTGGGAGTTGAAATTTAGATCAGAGTCAATAATAATGCCAAGATTTTTTACCTGGTCCTTTGGCTTCAAAGATAGGGATTCGAGGTGAGCAGTAACTTTGAGCCTATCTTCTTTTTTGCCGAAGACAATTATCTCTGTTTGTCTTTATTAAGTTGGAGAAAATTCTGGCACATCCAATCATTAATTTGCGCAAGGCACTGACACAGTGTCTCTATGGGGGCATAGTCATCCGATGAGAGGGCTATGTAGAGTTGGGTGTCATCTGCATAGCTATGATAAGCTATTTTGTTTTTTTGCATAATTAGGCCCAGAGAGAGCATATAAAGGTTAAACAGGACAGGACCTAAAATTGATCCTTGGGGTACCCCACATGTCATTTTGGTTTGTTCAGATGTGTAGTTGCCAATGGAGACAAAGTAGTTCCTGTCTTGCAGATAAGATCTGAACCACTCTAGGACCGTGCCGGAAAGCCCGACCCAGTTTTCCAGTCTGTCCAATAGAATTTCGTGGTCAACCGTATCAAAGGCAGCGCTGAGGTCTAGTAACATTAAGATTGAGATTTTACCTGAATCAGTGTTCATTCGGATGTCATTTATAACTCTGATAAGCGCAGTTTCGGTGCTATGATGGGGTCGGAAGCCTGATTGGAAGGGATCTAGGAGATCATTGGAGGATAGAAAGGTATTGAGTTGTTGGTAGACAGTTTTTTCGAGTATTTTGCTAATAAAGGGAAGATTTGATATTGGTCTGTAATTGCTGATTATAGAGGGGTCGAGGCTACGCTTCTTTAGCAAGGGCTTAACAACTGCAGTTTTTAGAGATTTTGGAAAAATGCCTGTAAGAAGAGAGGTATTAATTATCTTCAGTATGTCGGTCGCCAGGCAACTGTAGACATTTTTTAGAAAGCTTGTTGGCAGGGTGTCTAGGCAACACGATGAGGATTTAAGGCCTCGTATCGTTTCTTCTAGTTTCTTGTGGTCAATGACATTGAACTGAGTCATGTTAATTAAGCACCTATTCTGTGGGTGCGGCGGAGCCACATTTGTTCTTGATGTGGAAATAGTTAGTCTGATATTTATAATTTTATCCCTAAAGAAGGTCGCAAATTCATTGCATTTGACATTGGATAGAAGATCAGGGGCAATTTGTGGGGGGGGGTTTGTCAGCCTGTCAACAGTGGCAAAAAGAGTGCGAGCGTCATTGGTGTTTTTGCTGATAATGTCGGAGAAGAAGAATTTTCTGGAATTTTTTAGTTCCTGGTTGTAGGAGTGAAGACTATTTTTATAGATGTCATAATCGATGTGAAGTTTAGTTTTCCGCCATTTGCGCTCGGCTTTCCTACAATCTCTTTTTTTGTTATTTACAGAGGGAGCGTTTCTCCATGGTGCTTTTTTCTTACCGGAGATTAGTTTAGATCTAATGGGAGCTACAGCATCAATAGCCTTTAGGGTTTTAGAATTGAAGTTATCTAGGAGATCATTGACAGAGGCTGAGGAGAGGGAAGGGGCCAGCGAGAAAGCCTCCATGAACCGTGTTCTAGTGCTCTCGTTGATGTGACGCTTTTTGATGGTTTTTGACCGAGTAAGAGCGATAGGGGTGACCTTGAGTTCAAGAAAGATACAGAGATGGTCGGACAGAGCAACATCACTAGCTGAAAGAAACGATGACTCAAAGCCCTTGGTGATAAATAAGTCTAGGGTATGGCCTCGATTGTGAGTGGGCCCAGAGACATGTTGTAACAGGTCAAAAGTGTCAAGGAGGTTATTCAATTCTTTGGCATTATTATCATTGGGGTTGTCAATATGAATATTAAAATCTCCTGCAATAGTTAAACAGTCGTGTTCTATGGAGATTATAGAAAGGAGTTCTGAAAATTCATCAAAAAAACTACTAGAGTACTTAGGTGGTCTGTATATAATCAGTAGTAAAATAGAGGGAGAGCACTTCAGAACAGCGGCCAGATATTCAAACGATGAAAAGTCGCCAAACGATACCTGCTTACATTGAAAAACATCAGAGAAAATAATAGCTACTCCTCCCCCCTTCTTACCGACTCTGGGGGCGTCAATGTAGTTAAAGTTAGGTGGGGCTGACTCATTAAGAACATATTCCCTGTTGTTTAGATCAAGCCAGGTCTCTGTGAGGAACATGAGGTCCAGTTTATGACTCGTAATCAGATCGTTTATTAGAAGCGACTTGCTTACAAGTGACCTAATATTTAGCAGTGCAGCCTTGATACTTGCATTGCTGGGTTGATTTTGTAAATGCTTTTCAGAGTGTCCCTGGAGAACAGATACTAGGCTTGGTCCTGGAACAGGACGTGCTGAGAGATAATCTTTGTTTGTTCTGTAGCTAATCAGGGTGGGGATAGCTAGACATTTCTCCCATTTCTCTTCCAGTTGTTGTTCCTGTAGTCTTAATCGATAAGTCAGTTTCTCCATGCTATAGATTTCTTCTATTATACCCCTCCATTGCTCTTGAGTAGGAGGTTCTACTTGTCCCCACTTCCTTGTGACAGCTTTTTTACTAGCTATTAACAAGATTTTGGTCAAATATCTATCTCGCAATCGTACATTTTCTTCAGTGAAGTTACATAGATATAGTACACTGTAACTCTTAGGGATATCATATCTTAGTATCTTCTGTACAAACTTATGAATCTCAGTCCAATACAATGTTAATTTGTAACAATTCCAAAATATATGTGTGTGATTTGCATCTGTTGATCCACATTCTCTCCAACATTGTACATTTATATTAGAATATTTACTCTTAACCTTGGGCGTGATAAAAAAAACGTATCAAGTTTTTCCAAGAAAAAAAACTCTCTCCATACCCGTGAACTGGTGGATGTTTGGTGTATTGTCCACATGTTTTGCCAATCCTCTTCAGAGATTTTTATATTGAGCTCTGACTCCCATTGCTCTTTGATATATTCAGTTGAGTTTTTATTTGTCTTCAATGCTTGGTATAACGCAGATATAATTCTGATGTTATTATTATTACTTTACTTTACTTTACTTTATTGGTTTATTGTGACGGGACAATGCACATTAATGGACATGTTCAGAAATACAGAAGCCTCTATATACGAAAACATGTAAATATGCCGGAGTTAGCTAATGCTAATTTACATCCGTAGTCCCCAATAAATATCAAAACAATCACTCATTACATTCATTCAACGCACAAACTGAAATATACATGTAACGTGTCATCGCAAAAGATACCACAGCATTACAGACATCAAAATTACAGCAAAACACAGACAGGATGTACGCAACAAACTGATATACCTGTAGCGTGTCATCGCAAGAGATACCACACATTACAGACATCAAAATTACAGCAAAACACAGACAGGATGTACATGCAGCATGTCAGTGCTAAAAGAAGAATACTACACCTTCCATTCGACAGGTTACATGATAACAAATACATAGATACAGTATGAAGGCTACTCTACTCTCTCTTAAGTGTTACACTTAAGTGGTGAAGTGCCTAGTATGGGAATATGAATTAATTATAATTTTGATCACACCGAACACTTCTATGGAGGGATCTCCCTTGATTTCCTTGATATAATAATCCCTTAGTTGTAGATACCTGTAAAATTCGTTTTTCTCCAAATTGTATTTATCTTTTATATTCTGAAAACTCTCCAGCTGCCCATCATTCACTAATGTACACCATGCTGTGATTCCCTTCGTTACCCACTGTTTAAATCCTCTATCGTAATCGGCCGGTTTGAAACTACTGTAATAATCCGCTCCCGGGATCATTAAGTGAGGAGGAGAAGAGGCAATACTTGGTACAGTCTTTATTCCTGGTTCACACTCATAGCTTCTAGCTACACACACAGCTCCTAGCTACACACACGTCCTGTCCGCTTCCTCGTATTCCCAGACTCGCTCCCCACCCGAGACCGGAAGTCCCCTATACACTGGCTGGTCCGCTGCCTTCACGTAACGTCGTAATCGCCACCGACATGTCAAACTCTGGGTCGCCACATTACCCCCTCCCTTCTTAGGCCCGCTCCCACGCGGGCACCCACAACCCACACATATCCCCCTGTACCAAAACACACCAACACATCAACACTTTTTCCCAATATCTTTTTTTCCTATCCCCACAACAGTCTTTTCTTTTCTTTTTTTCCACACACCATCATCTACATCATTGACATTTTCCCCCTTTCCTTTTACACTCATTTTCACTCACATTTCAATTATTTCGTTTCTCTTTTCCCATTCATTTAAATTCTACACACATTTCCATTCATTTAAACCACCACCATTTCCATCCCCCCTTTTACAGCTTCTGTCCCACCTGAAGCACACCACTCCCTCTCAACCCCCAGTGGGGTTAGTCCTCTGCAGGGTGACTCTTTTTCAGCCCCTCTTCTGTGCTCTACAGTCATCACACGCCCTGCAGTATCTCCGCACGTCCTCCTTTTGTTTGCCCCAGTAGTAACGTCCACGGATGAGGCTGAGCATCTCTTCGGGCCCACGATCACCGCATGGGCCCTCGTGCATCATCTTCAGTAACGCTTCTCGCAGGCAACCAGGTACAACCCACTGCGTCCCGCTTTTCCCGTGCCCCTTTCTCTCCAAAACCCCATATTCACCCAGGTGCAGGTCCGAAAACAGGTTCCACAGTCCCTTCGTGGCACCCGAACACGTGTGAATCTCCTCCACAGGGGGCCGGCGTCCGGCCGCCACCCACGCATACACCGGACCGATATCCGCATCCTCCATCTGTAGGCGTCTCTTCTCACGCCCGGCGGCCTCCCGGAAGTCCCTGACGTCGTCCTCCAGGACCACCTCTTTCACTCGGTCGTCCTCCCGTCCCAGACTCGCTCCCCACCCGAGACCGGAAGTCCCCTATACACTGGCTGGTCCGCTGCCTTCACGTAACGTCGTAATCGCCACCGACATGTCAAACTCTGGGTCGCCACATTACCCCCTCCCTTCTTAGGCCCGCTCCCACGCGGGCACCCACAACCCACACATATCCCCCTGTACCAAAACACACCAACACATCAACACTTTTTCCCAATATCTTTTTTTCCTATCCCCACAACAGTCTTTTCTTTTCTTTTTTTCCACACACCATCATCTACATCATTGACATTTTCCCCCTTTCCTTTTACACTCATTTTCACTCACATTTCAATTATTTCGTTTCTCTTTTCCCATTCATTTAAATTCTACACACATTTCCATTCATTTAAACCACCACCATTTCCATCCCCCCTTTTACAGCTTCTGTCCCACCTGAAGCACACCACTCCCTCTCAACCCCCAGTGGGGTTAGTCCTCTGCAGGGTGACTCTTTTTCAGCCCCTCTTCTGTGCTCTACAGTCATCACACGCCCTGCAGTATCTCCGCACGTCCTCCTTTTGTTTGCCCCAGTAGTAACGTCCACGGATGAGGCTGAGCATCTCTTCGGGCCCACGATCACCGCATGGGCCCTCGTGCATCATCTTCAGTAACGCTTTTCGCAGGCAACCAGGTACAACCCACTGGGTCCCGCTTTTCCCGTGCCCCTTTCTCTCCAAAACCCCATATTCACCCAGGTGCAGGTCCGAAAACAGGTTCCACAGTCCCTTCGTGGCACCCGAACACGTGTGAATCTCCTCCACAGGGGGCCGGCGTCCGGCCGCCACCCACGCATACATCGGACCGATATCCGCATCCTCCATCTGTAGGCGTCTCTTCTCACGCCCGGCGGCCTCCCGGAAGTCCCTGACGTCGTCCTCCAGGACCACCTCTTTCACTCGGTCGTCCTCCCGTCCCGCTCCCCCAGGGGGCGGCGTGTTGAGGTCAGCGGGGGTACCACAACCGGCCGCAATCTCCACCTCGGCCTCCTTCACAGCAACCGTGGGGGGTGTGGAGCAGTCAGGTTGGGCTGGCTCCTCCGGCGTTGACCCCTCTCGCTCACCCGGAGACAGGAGCGTTGCTCTCCCGACTGTAACAGCATTGCAGATGATGTCCTCTACCATGGGGGTTGCAGAGCAGCTAGGCTCCTCCGGCGTTAGCAACACCCGTCCATCTGGACACGCAGTCCACACTCTTCTGACCTGAATAACCTCTTCCCCCCGGCTGCACACATTCTCCTCTGGAGACACAATCGTCAGTCCCCCGACTCGAATAATGTTCTCTTCAGCCTGTGTCCCTCCTTCGTCCTCCACAGACTCAGTGCAGTTCCTGGCCAAATGTCCAGGCTTCTTACACGACCAACAGAGTCTCACCTGCCAGCCGCCTGCGCATCTCTCCTCTCCCGCTGTCCTCTGTCCTCTGACAGTCTCCGGACACTCCCTGGCCAGATGTCCAGACGTCCCGCACGACCAACAGACACCCGGGCGCCCCCAGTACCGTTGCTCCACGTACCTGGTTTGCCCCGAATGAATGCTGTGACACCACCTCGCCAGATGACCCTGTGCTCCACAAGTCCAACACAGTTTCTGCGGCTCCTCCGTCCGCTTTTCTCCGTGCTGCGTGACCTCCTGCAGCCGTTTCATAAGCTCCTCTGCCCAGACAGGCGTCGCTTCCAACAGCTGTCTGATCTCCCGCATCAAGCGGGCCTCCACGCCGGCAAGCACCGCGCTGAACTCCTGCTTCAGGCGTGTCTCCATGCCAGCCAGTACCGCGCTGAACTCCGGAGTCGGTAGCTCCTCCCTCCCCCCGTCCAACGACGAGGGTCCACCAACGTGTGCCATTCCACGTGGTGTTTGTAGCAGTTAGCACAACAGCTAACCCCCAGCTAGCACCCCAGCTAGCACGCACAGCTAGCCTTGCAGCAGTTTAGCAGACACAGCTAACCTTTCAGCAGCTAGCAGACACAGCTAGCCGCCCACGCCTGGCCGATCCTCCAAGGCGTTAATTTTCACTTCTTCTCCGCTCCTCCTTGCTCCTTCTCACACGCCAACTGTAGCACTCAAGCCGGCCTACTTGAGGGAAATCCAGCCCGATTAGCTTGCAGCTGGCTGGAACCTCCGCGACGAGCAGCAACAGTCCGTGTTCAACGTTAGCACCTCAGCTAACTACCCGAGGCGAATCCAGCTCAGTTAGCTTGCAGCTAGCTGGAACCTCGTGCGAGGCGAGCGACCAAAGTTCGTAGTTACACTTCTGGCACCAATGTAATAATCCGCTCCCGGGATCATTAACA
>NC_139627.1:61587611-61592611 GCF_964638095.1 Poromitra crassiceps
TTTAACTCTCTGACTCTAACTCTCTGACTCTTTAACTCTCTGACTCTTTAACTCTCTGACTCTTTAACTCTCTGACTCTTTAACTCTCTGACTCTTTAACTCTCTGACTCTAACTCTCTGACTCTTTAACTCTCTGACTCTTTAACTCTCTGACTCTTTAACTCTCTGACTCTTTAACTCTCTGACTCTTTAACTCTCTGACTCTAACTCTCTGACTCTTTAACTCTCTGACTCTTTAACTCTCTGACTCTTTAACTCTCTGACTCTTTAACTCTCTGACTCTAACTCTCTGACTCTTTAACTCTCTGACTCTTTAACTCTCTGACTCTTTAACTCTCTGACTCTAACTCTCTGACTCTTTAACTCTCTGACTCTAACTCTCTGACTCTTTAACTCTCTGACTCTAACTCTCTGACTCTTTAACTCTCTGACTAACTCTCTGACTCTTTAACTCTCTGACTCTTTAACTCTCTGACTCTAACTCTCTGACTCTTTAACTCTCTGACTCTAAAGGCTGAATTATGCTCACCCTGCCGTGAAGGGCGCGGGGGTGGAGCGAGGGCCGGGCGCGTCAAATGACGTAAATTTGTTGGCCGTGGTTATTCGCTAGCTCCGTCTGGCACTCGCCTTGTGCCTGATTTTTTTTCTAACAGCGCGAGCAGCGCACGGCTTCTCTCCAAACATGTCCGCTTTCAAGCCACTGAGCCCTGAACACTGAGCTGTGTTTTCCCCACATTTCTTGACCCATGTGGTAGGCTATAAACTTTGATTTGCAACTGTTCGTTTTTAGTAATTTCACCAAGTAAATGTGTTGTGTTGAGAGCATTATTGAGAGAGATTAAAAGCAGCACAGAGTAGGCTATCAGGGCTGAGAAGTAAAACGGCTTTCAGTAAAAACAAGTTTGGTGATTTGATTCCTTCATGTGCTGATATACGGTCGTTTGAGAGTGAAAGTGCACTCAGTACTGCACAGCGTTTCATTGCGACTTTTCACGGGCTGTTCTCACCATTGTACAATACATGCTGATCACTTTCTGAGTATAATGGCATCTGCCCCAGCGTGAGGTCTGCACGGAGACTCGCGGGGCCCCACCCCACGGAGCTTTGCTCGAGTATAAGAGCACCTTAACTCTCTGACTCTTTAACTCTCTGACTCTCGGTCTCTCTAACAGCGTTTCTCTAATCCTGTCTCTCTCTGACTCTCCAACTCTCTTAGCAGCCCGTCTGTAGCTGTGGTGGAATAGGAAGGTTCCTGAGTGAAATGACCCAGTAGTAGCCTACATCAGTGGCAGTCATTGTCACATTAGCTTTAACATAGAAAAATGCATTTTTCTCAGCAACCATGCATTCTGATTCTCTTAGCACCATGGTTGCCTTTTACTATAAGCCCTTATGAATTCTCCTTCATATCTTTCCTTGACTTCATGACCATCAAGGTCAAGGAAAAGTGGTTCGGAATAGCCGTTAGGACGTTTCTTTTTAACAATTTGAATCTAACTCTCTGACTCTAACTCTGACCCTGTGACTCTGACTCTGACTAACTCTCTGAATCTGTAACTCTCTGAATCTGTAACTCTCTGAATCTGTAACTCTCTGACTCTGACTAACTCTCTGACTCTATAACTCTAACTCTGTAACTGTGACTCAGAGCCTCAGTCAACTGTCTAACTCTTAGACTCTGACTCTAACTCTTTAGGCCATCCCTCAGACTCTCATTCCCACATGGAACCAACTCTCTAACTCTAGACTCTGACTCTCTAACTCTTTAGGCCATCCCTCATACTCTCATTCCCACATGGAACCAACTCTCTAACTCTAGACTCTGACTCTCTAACTCTTTAGGTCATCCTTCAGACTTTCAGTCCCACAAGGCGGCACCAACTCTCTAACTCTAGACTCTGACTCTGTAACTCTTTAGGCCATCCCTCAGACTCTCATTCCCACATGGAACCAACTCTCTAACTCTAGACTCTGACTCTCTAACTCTTCAGGTCATCCCTCACACTCTCAATCTCACATGGAACCATCTCTCTAACTCTTAGACTGACTATGTAACTCTTTAGATCATCCCTCAGACTCTCAGTCCCACATGGAACCATCTCTCTAACTCTTAGACTCTGACTCTGTAACTCTTTAGATCATCCCTCAGACTCTCAGTCCCACATGGAACCATCTCTCTAACTCTTAGACTCTGACTCTGTAACTCTTTAGATCATCCCTCAGACTCTCTGTCCCACATGGAACCATCTCTCTAACTCTTAGACTCTGACTCTGTAACTCTTTAGATCATCCCTCAGACTCTCTGTCCCACATGGAACCATCTCTCTAACTCTTAGACTCTGACTCTGTAACTCTTTAGATCATCCCTCAGACTCTCAGTCCCACATGGAACCATCTCTCTAACTCTTAGACTCTGACTCTGTAACTCTTTAGATCATCCCTCAGACTCTCAGTCCCACATGGAACCATCTCTCTAACTCTTAGACTCTGACTCTGTAACTCTTTAGATCATCCCTCAGACTCTCAGTCCCACATGGAACCATCTCTCTAACTCTTAGACTCTGACTCTGTAACTCTTTAGATCATCCCTCAGACTCTCAGTCCCACATGGAACCATCTCTCTAACTCTTAGACTCTGACTCTGTAACTCTTTAGATCATCCCTCAGACTCTCAGTCCCACATGGAACCATCTCTCTAACTCTTAGACTCTGACTCTGTAACTCTTTAGATCATCCCTCAGACTCTCAGTCCCACATGGAACCATCTCTCTAACTCTTAGACTCTGACTCTGTAACTCTTTAGATCATCCCTCAGACTCTCAGTCCCACATGGAACCATCTCTCTAACTCTTAGACTCTGACTCTGTAACTCTTTAGATCATCCCTCAGACTCTCAGTCCCACATGGAATCATCTCTCTAACTCTTAGACTCTGACTCTGTAACTCTTTAGATCATCCCTCAGACTCTCAGTCCCACATGGAACCATCTCTCTAACTCTTAGACTCTGACTCTGTAACTCTTTAGATCATCCCTCAGACTCTCAGTCCCACATGGAACCATCTCTCTAACTCTTAGACTCTGACTCTGTAACTCTTTAGATCATCCCTCAGACTCTCAGTCCCACATGGAACCATCTCTCTAACTCTTAGACTCTGACTCTGTAACTCTTTAGATCATCCCTCAGACTCTCAGTCCCACATGGAACCATCTCTCTAACTCTTAGACTCTGACTCTGTAACTCTTTAGATCATCCCTCAGACTCTCAGTCCCACATGGAACCATCTCTCTAACTCTTAGACTCTGACTCTGTAACTCTTTAGATCATCCCTCAGACTCTCAGTCCCACATGGAACCATCTCTCTAACTCTTAGACTCTGACTCTGTAACTCTTTAGATCATCCCTCAGACTCTCAGTCCCACATGGAACCATCTCTCTAACTCTTAGACTCTGACTCTGTAACTCTTTAGATCATCCCTCAGACTCTCAGTCCCACATGGAACCATCTCTCTAACTCTTAGACTCTGACTCTGTAACTCTTTAGATCATCCCTCAGACTCTCTGTCCCACATGGAACCATCTCTCTAACTCTTAGACTCTGACTCTGTAACTCTTTAGATCATCCCTCAGACTCTCAGTCCCACATGGAACCATCTCTCTAACTCTTAGACTCTGACTCTGTAACTCTTTAGATCATCCCTCAGACTCTCAGTCCCACATGGAACCATCTCTCTAACTCTTAGACTCTGACTCTGTAACTCTTTAGATCATCCCTCAGACTCTCAGTCCCACATGGAATCATCTCTCTAACTCTTAGACTCTGACTCTGTAACTCTTTAGATCATCCCTCAGACTCTCAGTCCCACATGGAACCATCTCTCTAACTCTTAGACTCTGACTCTGTAACTCTTTAGATCATCCCTCAGACTCTCAGTCCCACATGGAACCATCTCTCTAACTCTTAGACTCTGACTCTGTAACTCTTTAGATCATCCCTCAGACTCTCAGTCCCACATGGAACCAGTGTTTGTTTACGGCTCGCCTGCTGCTGACTGGAGACCAACAGCTGATCCAGCAGGAGCCGCCACGCATCGTCATCGAGGTGTACGACGATGACGCACTGGTACGCCGGGCTGTGTGTGTGTGTGTGTGTGTGTGTGTGTGTCTGTGTGTGTGTGTGTGTGTGTCTGTGTGTGTGTGTGTGTGTGTGTCTGTGTGTGTGTGTGTGTGTGTCTGTGTGTGTGTGTGTGTGTGTGTGTGTGTGTGTGTGTGTGTGTGTGTGTGTGAGCGTGCGTGCGTGCGTGCGTGCGTGCGTGCGTGCGTGTGTGTGTGTGTGTGTGTGTGCTTCTTGTGCGCTGACATGAAAAGTGAATGCACGGTCATATCTCTATTCATCTTTTCTCTCTTCTAAATGCATCATCTAAGTTTCTTCTTCTCTTTATTAGACATAAATGTTATTGTGATTGATAGTTTTTGAAAATTACATGCTATTAAATATGCTCTGTCTCATTATCATTAAGAACATCAGAAAATTAAATGATGGGTAATAATTGATGAGGACCAAATCTTTACAACCCTGTCCGTCATCGTGAAGGACAAGTAACAAGTCTAGCTGTTGTCAGCTGACAATATGCAGGTTTTTTGAGTCTATGTATGTGACAGTTTTGAGTTAATGTGTGTCTATGTAAGATGTATTGTCTGTGTGTTTTACCAAATGAATGAGCTAACTCTTATTGTGAAATGATAAAGTAACAAAGTTTTTATATAAAATGTTACACTGAAAAACATTCACTGAAACTGTAATCTGTGACTGTCATATTTACTGTAATTAATTAATGTGTAATAATATCAGTATTTACTTAATATCATTATGTTACATTACCCCGCCCTGTACGTGCAGGGTAAGGCGGAGTACCTGGGAGCCACAGTGGCAGTGCCGGAGGTGCATCTGACCTGTGATCCCTACAGCCCCCCCACGCTGCAGTACAGCCCGCTGCACTG
>NC_139627.1:61597611-61620111 GCF_964638095.1 Poromitra crassiceps
CTATTTATCATTGTAAAGGGATTTTATGATAATGAGACATAGCCTATTTAAAAGCATTTCATTTTCAAATACTATACATCACACGAATATTTAATATAGAACAGAAGAACAAACTTGGATTATGCATTTATAAGAGAAAAGATGAATAGAGACATCGACTGTGCGGGACACATCACAAATACTAGGAGACATTAATCGGCTGTATCTGTCTCGACTTTTACCTCAACCAATCTACTTGCCTAAATGTAACCCTTAACCAACCTTTGAAACGTATTTTGATTCGTTGTGGGGCGAAGGTAATTACATTCGAGGTGGAGAAAGTTAAACCATTGTCCACAGCACGTAAATCACTCGACTTTGTGTTCATTTCACGTATTTGTGTGAGATCATGTTGGCCATACCACAAGGTAGGCTACCGCTCTGTTTCTAGCTGGTTGTTCTGATCTTTCTCATTTTCATAAGGGAAAAAACAACCAACATAAATGGAAGTCAATTAGCCTATATTTTCTGACAAACATGTACTTTTTTTATATTAAACTTGAAAGATGACATCTTCATATAACTCTACATGATATGACGTGGAAATACCCTGATGTATTCTATGAATATAGGTCAGCCTAAAAACGGTGTAAACTGTATTCTGTAAATGAAATGGGTTTAGGCAGGTTTACACTGCAATACATCCTGATCCAAACACACATTGTTGTGTATTGCAGTTTCCCCGTACCAGAACTTACTCAGCGAGGGAGTACACTCCATGGGTAAGGACAAAAGTTCCAGCGCTCAGGGACTGTTTTCAGCCTCTATCGATGTGTTTAGTCTGGAGGCACTGGGGACTGCCGGGGTCTTGGTGCTTTCATTGGTTCAACCCTCTAGACCAGTGTTTCTCAAACTTTTTCAGACCAAGGACCACTTAACCAATAAAAAAAAACTCGGGGACCACCTAACTCCCAAAACATCCCCAAAAACAATAGGGCTACTACTTCAACTGTAAATTACAAATTACAGGCCAATTAAATGACAAATAGCATTAAGGCTGTAAAATGAATCACATTTTTGGCTTCCTACAATTATGAAAACAAGATAACCGATATAAAATATATATATAATTTATTTTAGTTAGTCCATTGACCTTTATTTATTTTTCCTTTTCAGTTCAAATATAGCCTATTCAAAGTTCAAAGAAAGTTTTTTCAAGTTCAATAAATGCACAATGTTGCCAAAGTCAAATAGGCTATCTGTTGCCATCTTAAAGTAGCATTCAGTTTCTGTGTTCAAATAAGTGTTAACTGGCTCTATATTGTGACAGAAATAACTGAAATAGTGTGTTTGGTCAATAACTTGGAACTCCCAACCCCCACTGTAGGCCTATCTGTCTCTCTCCTGTAGCCCTGCATGCAGAGTGGATGTATCTACGCAATCGTAAGTCGTAGAGACTCACGGGTGGCGGCATTGGATTCGGGGTGAAAAAATACATATAGTCTTTAATAGGCATTGTGATCGGACCTTCCGTTTCCCAGAAAATGTAAACATTTCTCTGATTGGATAGTGGGAGGTGTAAAAAAGGGAAAAAAGATAAATCTACTCGCGTACCACTAGGGGGCGCCCGCAGACCACTGGTGGTCCGTGGACCACTGTTTGAGAAACACTGCTCTAGACAGATGCCTCTGGGTTTGGCTAGCTGAGGTTCTGGTTGTTCTGGTGGATGTTTGGCTAGCTGAGGTTCTGGTTGTTCTGGTGGATGTTTGGCTAGCTGAGGTTCTGGTTGTTCTGGTGGATGTTTGGCTAGCTGAGGTTCTGGTTGTTCTGGTGGATGTTTGGCTAGCTGAGGTTCTGGTTGTTCTGGTGGATGTTTGGCTAGCTGAAGTTCTGGTTGTTCTGGTGGATGTTTGGCTCTTTCACTGCTGCCCTTCAGCTTCTGCTTTTTTACATCCCTTTGATGGTGGAAGGAGTAGAGGTGCCACTTCTCTGGTTGTGCAAGGATCTCTATGGGTGGTTTCTCACTGGGGAGCCGGGACCGTTTCCGAAGCACACTTGTTTGATCAGTGTGAACGTTGTGTTCCGTACCCGGGCAGGTCCAGTTTGTTTGATCAGTGTGAACGTTGTGTTCCGTACCCGGGCACCGAACCGTACCTGGGTCCACTTGAAAAGGTGGTCTGGGGAACGTCTCATGTGTGCCCCGGGAGGGGTACACTTGAGTGTGAACACAAGCGTACCCAAAAACTGAAGCGGACTGCTATTTCTTCACTGTGTTTGGACTTTTGTTAGCCTGGGAACCTGACGCTAGCTACCAGCTAGCTCATTTGCAAATACAACGCAGTGCAAAGTGAATTGGTTTGGTGATGCCAGGCTGGTTCATCACTGTATAGAAAACAAACGTATTAGATCACAGTAACAAAAGTCCAGACCACAGGATAAACTGTTCACATAATCCACTTGGTAAATGTTGAAATGTCACGTAATGAACGTTAGCCTACTCTTCTTCTTTGTTGTGTTTATTGGCGGATCACAAGCCAACTAGGTGCATAGCGCCACCTATTATGGGAGTCTGTAGATAGGCAAGGGTTCCTGGGCACAGAAGACATTTGTAATGTGAAAGCTGACCAGCAGGGGAGAGGGGAGGTGGTTGCAATCGTACTCGGGCACGGAACGAAAGTAATGGTTCCCAGTGTGAAAACGCCCTTAGATCTTATTCTAGACGAGAGGGATCAACATGGTCTCCTTGGATATTCAGAGGATTTCATTGCAATGTGTCAGCAGCCATCTGAAAAACATGTCACACATTATTATGAAAACAGTCTTTACATAAAATTGAAACACATTATAGATTTGTTTTATTATAGGGAACTTAAAGTGGATATGAAGCATTCGAGAATATGACGCTGGTTCATTTGCATTTTTACCTCAGAAAAGATAGGAAATTGCATTCAAACCTGAAATTCACCTCGATTAGCTAGAAAAATAAAGAAGTTTGATGTGACAGCCCTAGTTGTTTGTCCGAGTGCTCGAGCTGTTCCAGCTTCACCAGTAACCAAGTGTTGTTGAAGAAGCTACAAATGATAAAGATGAAGAAACCAAAAGAAGAAAAAGAGGAGGGAGATTTTGTACTGTATTTAAGTAGTTACAACACAAGCAAAGGACAACCCCTTAAAATAGATGAAATGTCCTCTCTAAAGCATTATACAACAAAACATACATGTAATTAGTAGACAGGTGTCATTACAATCACTGTCTTTCTTTAAATATGCCAGTAATTATTTAATCATGGAACATACCAGCTCAGTGGCCTTGTGGTTTGATTGTCCGCCCTGAGACTGGGAGGTTGTGAGTTCGATCCCCGGCCGAGTCATACCAAAGACTAGGCTCTTTCACACACAGATCGCGCAAAAAGGCTTTGCAGAAAGCCTGCAAAGCCTGGCAGCCTCGCCACAGAAATTGCTTTCACACACAGGCCAGCAGGACGACCACGTTCCCGTCCCGCGGTGTCCTTTCAGGCGACAGCCACTGCTCCCGGATTGAAAGGCGAGCCGCTGGAGGCATTTCCACTCAGCTCCTCGCTCAAATTAATATTTTCATAGGTTAGTGTAGCCTAGCCTACTGTATGTTGAACTGATTTCGAGAGGGAATATCCTCAGACCAACTCGCCACAGACAGCTATAGCCCTCTGAAGCTTATTATTATATCCGTTAATTTGACCTACTAATATCAACATCGTTTGAGCATAAAGCCTAACCGCACGGAGCATTCCTCCTGGCGTCCCTGCAGTCATGATTGTATAGGCTACTTTTTTTACTTTCACTCGTGCACTTTCTTGATACATGAGGTGATTTCCCCTGTAATTTCTTTATGAATGAGCTGACCATTCGCACCTTTTCCGGCTCGCTGCGACGATGCTTTCAAATGGAGGCGGGTTGCCAGGTAACCCGGCGCTGTTACTACTTACCGTGGCGGGACAAAAGGCGTAAAACAATTATCCACCAACGCGCGTTCACGACTTTCACATCGGAGGCGCGAATCCTATTTTCCCTGCATTTTTCGGCTTTCAAAGCCGGTGTGAAAGAGCCTACTATAACAATGGGACCCATTGCCTCCCTGCTTGGCACTCAGCATCAAAGGGTTGGAATTGGGGGGTTAGATCACCATATGATTCCCGAGTGCGGCGCTGCTGCTGCTCACCGCTCCCCCAGGGGATGGGTCAAATGCGGAGAACAAATTTCGCACACTCAGGTGTGTGACAATCAGTGGGACTTTACTTTACTTTATAACCAACAATGCGTCGACCAGACGACCACAATAACAGAAGTACATGATGAACACAAGAGTTCATGTTCAGTTCAGTTCGGGTCAGGTTAGAGTTCAAATTTATTGATTTATTGTTCTAATTATTATTGCCCGACAGGCATCACAAGTCTCCCTGATACATTTATCTAGCTACACGTGAGGCAGTTTGACCGGTTTCATCTTCTCCATCTGACTGACTGAATATCTCTTATCTTGTTGATGAAATGTGCTACAGCCCAGCATGAAGAACAGTGTTCTTTGTGTCACGGCCCTTCATTGAAAATAATAAATGTCTTGTGGCCTCACCAGTCAGCGGCCCGTCAGACGGAGACAAGAAGAAGAAGCAGAAAGGAAAAGCGGTTCCAGAACAAAGCCTGATTCTGCCTACTAAGCTAGCCACACTGCAGGTACTCAATACAAGTAGGCTACTGTAAGTGCAAGGTTTGGTTACTGTGGGCCTTAGGCTTTCTGACATGTATACCGTTTTACAGAAGAAGAAAAATAAGAAGAAGAATAAACAGAGCAAATACAATAGGATTTCCAGACGCTTCGGCACTGGAACCCGTAATAATTGCAGTTTTCGGCGGCAAGTGGCAGGATTTACCCACCGCCTCTGCACATCACAGGGACTTAAACGATGAGTCAGAAATATATTTTACATCATGTATGTTAACATTTATGGCATAAAGATGTTTTCATATTTAAAAATGTGCGTCAAGTATTAAGTGATTGTGATGATGTTTGGTGGGGAATGCCAATAGTGTTGATACCTGAGTAACGGCGTAGAAAGTACACAACAACTTCAGAACGTTTGTCTCGCAAAGGTAATTATTAAGTAATTTAATTAAACTTGTGAATAGGGTAAATAGCCTAGCCTGTACGGTGTGTCTATTCCCGGGCACAAATAGACACTCCATTGTTATTATTATGTTGGTCAGTGCCAATATGCAGTGTCACCAAAACCACGAAAAACGTGCGTTTTCAAAATCGTTTCAGACGCTCCGTCCCCTAGCACTACTTGAACTTAACTCATTGATACCTGATGCCGCATTTGTGTGTGTATCCCTTTAAGTTTGCGGTCTTAAAGGGATACGAACACAAATGCACACAGCCCTCCTCAAAATCACAAATGACCTCCTGATGGCAGCTGACTCCGGACTATTATCCATCCTCATCCTCCTCGATCTGAGCGCCGCATTTGACACCATATCTCACTCCACCCTCCTTAACCGCCTAGCCTCCATTGGTATATCTGACACACCCCTAGACTGGTTCCATTCATATCTCTCTGGCCATACTCAGTTCATACAGTTAAAATCATTCACATCTCATCCTTCCCCCCTCTCCTCCGGTGTTCCCCAGGGCTCTGTCCTTGGCCCTATCCTCTTCATCATCTACCTCCTCCCACTTGATCTGATTTCCCATAAATACAACATCCATTTCCACTGTTACGCGGACGACACCCAGCTCTACGTTTCCTCCAAACCCACTTCCACCCTCCCTCCCTCCTCCCTCTGTGCCTGTTTACAGGAAGTCAAATCCTGGTTCACCTCCAATTTTCTTAAACTCAATAGTGACAAAACAGAGGTAGTCCTCATTGGTTCCAAGTCCACACTCTCCAAGCAACCCAGTTTCACCCTCACCATAGACAACTCCCTGGTTTCCCCCTCCCCTCAGGTCAAGAGTCTGGGTGTCGTCCTCGACAGCACCCTATCATTCCATACCCACATCAACAACACCATCCGGTCCGCCTACTTCCACCTTCGCAACATCAACCGCCTCCGCCCTTCACTCACTCCCAACAGCGCCCCAATCCTGGTCCACTCCCTCGTCACCTCCCGCTTGGATTACTGCAACTCCCTTCTCTTTGGCCTCCCCCACAAACTCCTCCATAAGCTTCAACTCATCCAGAATGCTGCTGCCCGTATAATCACCAGAACCCCTGTCATCAGTCACATCACCCCCGTTCTACACCAACTCCACTGGCTCCCCATCAAACTACGCATAGACTATAAAATCCTCCTCCATACTTTCAAGGCCATCCACAACCTCGCCCCCCCATACCTGTCCGACCTCCTCCACCTCAACATCCCCACCCGGTCCCTCAGGTCTGCCTCCTCCATCAACCTCACTGTCCCCCCTGCCCGTCTGTCCACCATGGGGGCAAGAGCATTCAGCCGCTCTGCCCCTCGCCTCTGGAACTCCCTCCCCCCCGACATCAGGAACATCGACGCCATCAACATCAACTCATTCAAAACAAACCTCAAAACACACCTGTTTAGGCAGGCGTATGTAGACACATTTCCCGCTGGTTGCTCTGCTGCAAGCTCTGTGCTTTTGTAATGTAATTTAACTGTTTTGATTGTATTTTGTAACTGTTTTTTCTTGTTGTACGGCGACCTTGAGTGCCGTGAAAGGCGCCTTATAAAATAAATGTATTATTATTATTATTATTATTATTAAATGAGGGATATACACGCAAATGCTGCATCAGGTATCAATGGGTTAAATTACATCACTGGTCCACAACCGAACTCAAATCAACCCTCAATAACTGTCAAACTAAATGAATGTCCGCAAAACTGTTGACAGTTTGTGTGAGATCATGGGCAAAATAAATCCACGTTGTTTTTGGGTGGAGTTCTCCTTTAAGCCTCGGGGGGCAGTGGTAGTTTGGCAGAGTGACATGTTGAGCTCTGTGATGCTGACGCTCTCCTCCTCTTCCTCAGCTGTACAACAAGGAGCTGGAGGCAGAGTTTGGTCCTTTTAATGATTGGGTGAACACTTTCGAGCTGTACAGAGGGAAAGCCAATGAGGAGGAGGGGAGTAACGAGGAGAGGTTCGTCGGCAAGTTCAAGGTGAGACACACACAACACACACACACAACACACACACACACACACACACACACAGACACACACACACACACACACACACTTGACTTTACCCATACATTATAATATAGTGTGAGAGCTACATAGATGTAGTCAGGGTCTCTGGCCCTAAAGCTCAGTTTACACCAATGATTCGCAACGAACGAGACAAAACCATTTGAGAACGTTGCAGGGAAAAGTTTCAGCAGTGTAAACTGGCCCGTCTCATCTCCACTCCAGCCAGCTGATGGCGTCGCCAGCAGTTCTGCTTGTCAAGTCACAGGGTTTGGTTGCAATTCGTCTCGTCGTGAATATTTGGTTCAAACTGGGCTTAAGAGCTTCCATGGAAAACATTTCATGAACTGCATAGGTTGCATCACTGTTGTGTTTGGGAAGCATTGAGAGCTGCAGGAATGAGTCCGGAAATCATCGATGCTAACACTTCCTGGTTCTTCACTGTTTTCGCCTATGGGATTTTTGAATGGGTTTTTGGCGCGATGCTTCAAATAAGGTCTCTGGGCAACGCAAGCTTATTCAAACGCGAACCAGTGTTCAGCAGGATAATCTTCACACATGAGGACCACTTTCATGAGTTTTTAAGCTTTTACGTGCCGTTAAAAGGGCGGCTAGCTAGCAAACGGCTAAATGAGACTACAGTGTTGAGTCGACGGGGATATTATACGTCAATAACGTCATCACTTCAAAGGACGAACACGGAAATTCTCTTTCCCTCACCTGATTCAGCCCGGGGAAATCAGTGCACAGCAGCGCACACATCAACAACACTCCAGGTTGAGCGGTGACGTGACGTGGAAGCCTATGCGACACTGTGTGTAGTTCTGGATTAGCTTAGCACGAGCTTTTTACTTCTATGGGCTCGCATTTACGCTTCAAAACTCATGAAAGTGGTCCTCATGTGTGAAGATTATCCCGCTGAACACTGGTTTGCGTTTGAATAAGCTTGCGTTGCCCAGAGACCTTATTTGAAGCATTGCGCCGAAAACCCATTCAAAAATCCCATAGACAGAAACAGTGAAGAACCAGGAAGTTCGGGACTTCCGCGTTCCAACTACAAAAATACATCATCCCTGCGGCTCTCTATTGGAACCTTTGGCTTACGTTGATGATGGCTCCAGTCCTGTGTGTGTGTGTGTGTGTGTGTGTGTGTGTGTGTGTGTGTGTGTGTGTGTCCTGGGCTGAAGGGGCGGTTCTGCCTGTATAAACTGACTGAGGATGAGGATGGGGAGGAAGGCCCCGACTCAGGACACTTCAGAGTCAACAGAGGAATCCCTCCCAATTCTCCCATGAAGGTCCTCATCCGGGTTTACATCGTCTCCGTGAGTCCTGCTCTGCTCTATTTTACTAGATAGTCTTATATTGTCAGAACCTGCACCCTCACTTTCTGTTCTATTGTGTTCCTCTCTTCACAGAACCTGCACCCTCACTTTCTGTTCTATTGTGTTCCTCTCTTCACAGAACCTGCACCCTCACTTTCTGTTCTATTGTGTTCCTCTCTTCACAGAACCTGCACCCTCACTTTCTGTTCTATTGTATTCCTCTCTTCACAGAACCTGCACCCTCACTTTCTGTTCTATTGTGTTCCTCTCTTCACAGAACCTGCACCCTCACTTTCTGTTCTATTGTATTCCTCTCTTCACAGAACCTGCACCCTCACTTTCTGTTCTATTGTGTTCCTCTCTTCACAGAACCTGCACCCTCACTTTCTGTTCTATTGTATTCCTCTCTTCACAGAACCTGCACCCTCACTTTCTGTTCTATTGTGTTCCTCTCTTCACAGAACCTGCACCCTCACTTTCTGTTCTATTGTATTCCTCTCTTCACAGAACCTGCACCCTCACTTTCTGTTCTATTGTGTTCCTCTCTTCACAGAACCTGCACCCTCACTTTCTGTACTATTGTGTTCCTCTCTTCACAGAACCTGCACCCTCACATTCTGTTCTATTGTGTTCCTCTCTTCACAGGTGTAGAACCTGCACCCTCACTTTCTGTTCTATTGTGTTCCTCTCTTCACAGAACCTGCACCCGCACATTCTGTTCTATTGTGTTCCTCTCTTCACAGGTGTAGAACCTGCACCCTCACATCCTGTTCTATTGTGTTCCTCTCTTCACAGAACCTGCACCCTCACTTTCTGTTCTATTGTGTTCCTCTCTTCACAGAACCTGCACCCTCACTTTCTGTTCTATTGTGTTCCTCTCTTCACAGAACCTGCACCCTCACTTTCTGTTCTATTGTGTTCCTCTCTTCACAGAACCTGCACCCTCACTTTCTGTTCTATTGTATTCCTCTCTTCACAGAACCTGCACCCTCACTTTCTGTTCTATTGTGTTCCTCTCTTCACAGAACCTGCACCCTCACTTTCTGTTCTATTGTATTCCTCTCTTCACAGAACCTGCACCCTCACTTTCTGTTCTATTGTGTTCCTCTCTTCACAGAACCTGCACCCTCACTTTCTGTTCTATTGTGTTCCTCTCTTCACAGAACCTGCACCCTCACTTTCTGTTCTATTGTATTCCTCTCTTCACATAACCTGCACCCTCACTTTCTGTTCTATTGTGTTCCTCTCTTCACAGAACCTGCACCCTCACTTTCTGTTCTATTGTGTTCCTCTCTTCACAGAACCTGCACCCTCACATTCTGTTCTATTGTGTTCCTCTCTTCACAGGTGTAGAACCTGCACCCTCACTTTCTGTTCTATTGTGTTCCTCTCTTCACATAACCTGCACCCTCACATTCTGTTCTATTGTGTTCCTCTCTTCACAGGTGTAGAACCTGCACCCTCACATCCTGTTCTATTGTGTTCCTCTCTTCACAGAACCTGCACCCTCACATTCTGCTCTATTGTATTCCTCTCTTCACATAACCTGCACCCTCACTTTCTGTTCTATTGTGTTCCTCTCTTCACAGAACCTGCACCCTCACTTTCTGTTCTATTGTGTTCCTCTCTTCACAGAACCTGCACCCTCACATTCTGTTCTATTGTGTTCCTCTCTTCACAGGTGTAGAACCTGCACCCTCACATCCTGTTCTATTGTGTTCCTCTCTTCACATAACCTGCACCCTCACATTCTGTTCTATTGTGTTCCTCTCTTCACAGGTGTAGAACCTGCACCCTCACATCCTGTTCTATTGTGTTCCTCTCTTCACAGAACCTGCACCCTCACATTCTGTTCTATTGTGTTCCTCTCTTCACATAACCTGCACCCTCACATTCTGTTCTATTGTGTTCCTCTCTTCACAGAACCTGCACCCTCACATTCTGTTCTATTGTGTTCCTCTCTTCACAGAACCTGCACCCTCACATCCTGTTCTATTGTGTTCCTCTCTTCACAGAACCTGCACCCTCACATTCTGTTCTATTGTGTTCCTCTCTTCACAGAACCTGCACCCTCACATCCTGTTCTATTGTGTTCCTCTCTTCACAGAACCTGCACCCTCACATTCTGTTCTATTGTGTTCCTCTCTTCACAGAACCTGCACCCTCACATCCTGTTCTATTGTGTTCCTCTCTTCACAGAACCTGCACCCTCACATTCTGTTCTATTGTGTTCCTCTCTTCACAGAACCTGCACCCTCACATTCTGTTCTATTGTGTTCCTCTCTTCACAGAACCTGCACCCTCACATCCTGTTCTATTGTGTTCCTCTCTTCACAGAACCTGCACCCTCACATTCTGTTCTATTGTGTTCTTCTCTTCACAGGCGTCAAACCTGCACCCTCACATTCTGTTCTATTGTGTTCCTCTCTTCACAGAACCTGCACCCTCACATTCTGTTCTATTGTGTTCCTCTCTTCACAGAACCTGCACCCTCACTTTCTGTTCTATTGTGTTCCTCTCTTCACAGGCGTTGAACCTGCACCCTCACATTCTGTTCTATTGTGTTCCTCTCTTCACAGAACCTGCACCCTCACATTCTGTTCTATTGTGTTCCTCTCTTCACAGGCGTTGAACCTGCACCCTCACATTCTGTTCTATTGTGTTCCTCTCTTCACAGAACCTGCACCCTCACATTCTGTTCTATTGTATTCCTCTCTTCACAGAACCTGCACCCTCACATTCTGTTCTATTGTGTTCCTCTCTTCACAGAACCTGCACCCTCACATCCTGTTCTATTGTGTTCCTCTCTTCACAGAACCTGCACCCTCACATCCTGTTCTATTGTGTTCTTCTCTTCACAGGTGTAGAACCGGCACCCTCACATCCTGTTCTATTGTGTTCCTCTCTTCACAGAACCTGCACCCTCACATTCTGTTCTATTGTGTTCCTCTCTTCACAGAACCTGCACCCTCACATTCTGTTCTATTGTATTCCTCTCTTCACAGAACCTGCACCCTCACATCCTGTTCTATTGTGTTCCTCTCTTCACAGAACCTGCACCCTCACATCCTGTTCTATTGTGTTCCTCTCTTCACAGAACCTGCACCCTCACATTCTGTTCTATTGTGTTCCTCTCTTCACAGGCGTTGAACCTGCACCCTCACATTCTGTTCTATTGTGTTCCTCTCTTCACAGAACCTGCACCCTCACATTCTGTTCTATTGTATTCCTCTCTTCACAGAACCTGCACCCTCACATCCTGTTCTATTGTGTTCCTCTCTTCACAGAACCTGCACCCTCACTTTCTGTTCTATTGTGTTCCTCTCTTCACAGAACCTGCACCCTCACATCCTGTTCTATTGTGTTCCTCTCTTCACAGAACCTGCACCCTCACTTTCTGTTCTATTGTGTTCCTCTCTTCACAGAACCTGCACCCTCACATTCTGTTCTATTGTATTCCTCTCTTCACAGAACCTGCACCCTCACATCCTGTTCTATTGTGTTCCTCTCTTCACAGAACCTGCACCCTCACATTCTGTTCTATTGTGTTCCTCTCTTCACAGAACCTGCACCCTCACATTCTGTTCTATTGTGTTCCTCTCTTCACAGAACCTGCACCCTCACATTCTGTTCTATTGTGTTCCTCTCTTCACAGAACCTGCACCCTCACATTCTGTTCTATTGTATTCCTCTCTTCACAGAACCTGCACCCTCACATCCTGTTCTATTGTGTTCCTCTCTTCACAGAACCTGCACCCTCACATCCTGTTCTATTGTGTTCTTCTCTTCACAGGTGTAGAACCGGCACCCTCACATCCTGTTCTATTGTGTTCCTCTCTTCACAGAACCTGCACCCTCACATTCTGTTCTATTGTGTTCCTCTCTTCACAGAACCTGCACCCTCACATTCTGTTCTATTGTGTTCCTCTCTTCACAGAACCTGCACCCTCACATTCTGTTCTATTGTGTTCCTCTCTTAACAGAACCTGCACCCTCACATCCTGTTCTATTGTGTTCCTCTCTTCACAGAACCTGCACCCTCACATTCTGTTCTATTGTATTCCTCTCTTCACAGAACCTGCATCCTCACTTTCTGTTCTATTGTGTTCCTCTCTTCACAGAACCTGCACCCTCACATTCTGTTCTATTGTGTTCCTCTCTTCACAGAACCTGCACCCTCACATTCTGTTCTATTGTGTTCCTCTCTTCACAGAACCTGCACCCTCACATTCTGTTCTATTGTGTTCCTCTCTTCACAGAACCTGCACCCTCACATTCTGTTCTATTGTGTTCCTCTCTTCACAGAACCTGCACCCTCACATCCTGTTCTATTGTGTTCCTCTCTTAACAGAACCTGCACCCTCACATCCTGTTCTATTGTGTTCCTCTCTTCACAGAACCTGCACCCTCACATCCTGTTCTATTGTGTTCCTCTCTTCACAGAACCTGCACCCTCACATTCTGTTCTATTGTGTTCTTCTCTTCACAGGTGTAGAACCGGCACCCTCACATCCTGTTCTATTGTGTTCCTCTCTTCACAGAACCTGCACCCTCACATTCTGTTCTATTGTGTTCCTCTCTTCACAGAACCTGCACCCTCACATTCTGTTCTATTGTATTCCTCTCTTCACAGAACCTGCACCCTCACATTCTGTTCTATTGTGTTCCTCTCTTCACAGAACCTGCACCCTCACATCCTGTTCTATTGTGTTCCTCTCTTCACAGAACCTGCACCCTCACATTCTGTTATATTGTGTTCCTCTCTTCACAGAACCTGCACCCTCACATTCTGTTCTATTGTGTTCCTCTCTTCACAGAACCTGCACCCTCACATCCTGTTCTATTGTGTTCCTCTCTTCACAGAACCTGCACCCTCACATTCTGTTCTATTGTGTTCCTCTCTTCACAGAACCTGCACCCTCACATCCTGTTCTATTGTGTTCCTCTCTTCACAGAACCTGCACCCTCACATTCTGTTCTATTGTGTTCCTCTCTTCACAGAACCTGCACCCTCACATCCTGTTCTATTGTGTTCCTCTCTTCACAGAACCTGCCCCCTTACATTCTGTTCTATTGTGTTCCTCTCTTCACAGAACCTGCACCCTCACTTTCTGTTCTATTGTGCTCCTCTCTTCACAGAACCTGCACCCTCACATTCTGTTCTATTGTGTTCCTCTCTTAACAGAACCTGCACCCTCACTTTCTGTTCTATTGTGTTCCTCTCTTCACAGAACCTGCACACTCACATCCTGTTCTATTGTGCTCCTCTCTTCACAGAACCTGCACCCTCACATCCTGTTCTATTGTGTTCTTCTCTTCACAGGTGTAGAACCGGCACCCTCACATCCTGTTCTATTGTGTTCCTCTCTTCACAGAACCTGCACCCTCACATTCTGTTCTATTGTGTTCCTCTCTTCACAGAACCTGCACCCTCACATCCTGTTCTATTGTGTTCCTCTCTTCACAGAACCTGCACCCTCACATTCTGTTCTATTGTGTTCCTCTCTTCACAGAACCGGCACCCTCACATCCTGTTCTATTGTGTTCCTCTCTTCACAGAACCTGCACCCTCACATTCTGTTCTATTGTGTTCCTCTCTTCACAGAACCTGCACCCTCACATCCTGTTCTATTGTGTTCCTCTCTTCACAGAACCTGCACCCTCACATTCTGTTCTATTGTGTTCCTCTCTTCACAGAACCTGCACCCTCACATTCTGTTCTATTGTGTTCCTCTCTTCACAGAACCTGCACCCTCACATTCTGTTCTATTGTATTCCTCTCTTCACAGAACCTGCACCCTCACATCCTGTTCTATTGTGTTCCTCTCTTCACAGAACCTGCACCCTCACATCCTGTTCTATTGTGTTCCTCTCTTCACAGAACCTGCACCCTCACATTCTGTTCTATTGTGTTCCTCTCTTCACAGAACCTGCACCCTCACATCCTGTTCTATTGTGTTCCTCTCTTCACAGAACCTGCACCCTCACATCCTGTTCTATTGTGTTCCTCTCTTCACAGAACCTGCACCCTCACTTTCTGTTCTATTGTGTTCCTCTCTTCACAGAACCTGCACCCTCACATCCTGTTCTATTGTGTTCCTCTCTTCACAGAACCTGCACCCTCACATTCTGTTCTATTGTGTTCCTCTCTTCACAGAACCTGCACCCTCACATCCTGTTCTATTGTGTTCCTCTCTTCACAGAACCTGCACCCTCACTTTCTGTTCTATTGTATTCCTCTCTTCACAGAACCTGCACCCTCACATTCTGTTCTATTGTGTTCCTCTCTTCACAGAACCTGCACCCTCACATCCTGTTCTATTGTGTTCCTCTCTTCACAGAACCTGCACCCTCACATCCTGTTCTATTGTGTTCCTCTCTTCACAGAACCTGCACCCTCACTTTCTGTTCTATTGTGTTCCTCTCTTCACAGAACCTGCACCCTCACATCCTGTTCTATTGTGTTCCTCTCTTCACAGAACCTGCACCCTCACATTCTGTTCTATTGTATTCCTCTCTTCACAGAACCTGCACCCTCACATTCTGTTCTATTGTGTTCCTCTCTTCACAGAACCTGCACCCTCACATTCTGTTCTATTGTATTCCTCTCTTCACAGAACCTACACCCTCACATTCTGTTCTATTGTGTTCCTCTCTTCACAGAACCTGCACCCTCACATTCTGTTCTATTGTGTTCCTCTCTTCACAGAACCTGCACCCTCACATTCTGTTCTATTGTGTTCCTCTCTTCACAGGCGTCAAACCTGCATCCGGCGGATTCAGATGGAAAGTCTGACCCCTACATTGTTCTGCGGCTCGGCAAGAAAGAGATCAAAGACAGAGACAACTACATCCCCAAACAGCTGAACCCTGTGTTTGGAAGGTAGCCTGACTGACTGACCGACCAACCGACCAACTGACCAACTGACCGCCTCTGGCACGTGCTCAAGCACCTGCCCCTTTGCTCCTTGATGTCTTTTTATCTTTGGCTGATATGACTGTCTTTCAGAGGCTGTAGCACGCTGGTTTTGAAAGCGAAGGTACTGATATCATATGAAACTAGAGGCACTAAGGCAGTGCTGACCAATTTGGGGCCCGCGGGCCAAACTTTGTTTTGGCCCGCCACGGATTTGGGAAAAATTAATTAATTAATCATTTTTTTATTAACGTTATTAACGTTAATTTTGTGCAGCTGGTATTCTCTCTCCCCGACTCTATCACACGGGTGTGAGGCATTGCTGTCTGAGGATTGATCGCTCCTGATTGATTACAAAGGTGGAAAATACAACTGTTTTTAACTGGGTGTTTACTGATTAAATGTTTAAGCTCCCCACATATGCAGATGTTTTTCTAAATATATATAACCAATTGCAAATTATTACAATTACCAAACAGATAAAAAGTAGATTATTATATTGAAATGTTATTTTAGATTTAGAATGGTAATTTTCTATAAAACACAATACATTTTAATGTAATTCCGTTTAATAAAATGTTTATTTTTGGCCCTCGGCCTGCACCCAGATTGAGTTTTGGCCCTTCATGGGAAAGAATTTTGGCACCCCTGCACTAAGGCATCCAGTGGTATCAACCCTGACATGTTAGCTTTTCGGGAAGGGGACTGAATAACGCTCCAAAGTTAGACTACATTTTGTCAGGGGGAAAACGGGCATGGCATTTTAAAGGGGTCCCTTACTTGACCTCTCACCTCCACATATCTGAATGAGAATGGGTTCCATGAGTCTCCCTTTACAGACACGCCCACTTTATGCTAATCCCATGTGCCTTTTTTCATGTAGAAACCATGCCGTTTTTTTGCATAGTATGCGCAAGTGTCTTAAACCTGCATTATTTCGAATGGCCTGCAGGGGGAAACTCCACTGGCCACAAAAATAAGTCTGATTGTATAGAAGTAAATGGGAAAATGACCCTACTTCTCACTTGATATAATGACCTCATATTTATTATACCGTCTATGGTACTATACCTTTAAACCATGTGTTTGGATGGTAAATAACTAAGCATTTCACTGACTGACTAGTTAACAGCTGAGGCTTAAGTCAAGATTGAAATAGATCAATTATTACAACTACTGGATGCATTTGGTCAGTAAACCCAGACAGCGATCAAAACTATAAAAAGATTCAAAAAGCTCAGAAATGCTCTCCTCTCTCCTCCAGGTCTTTTGAGATCCAGGCGACGTTTCCTCAGGAGTCTCTGTTGTCAGTGTTTATCTACGACTACGACTTGGTGGGAGGAGACGACCTGATCGGAGAGACTCGAATCGACCTGGAGAACCGATTCTACAGCCGACACAGAGCCACCTGCGGGCTTCCTGCTGAATACCATGTGTGAGTCTGGAGCTTTCCTTCGGTCTGAATCACAGAGAAGTCTGTGATCTTTGTTTTACCTGTCATGTAGTTCACTACACTTCCTGTGTAGTACACTACATTTCCTGTGTCTAACATGCTGGATCTCTCCTTCTGTGGTGTTCATACCAGAAAGAACACATAAGCCTTGTTTACACTGACTGTAGGCAAATCCAATTGGTTTCTCAAATCAGATCTTTAAGACAGACTGTCCGCACTGTTATTTGCAAGGAATCAGATCGGATTTGTGTGTCCAGACATCACCAATCTATCTGCATGGGTTGTTGTGGTAATGACGTAGGTGTGTTACAGGTTGTTGTGGTAATGACGTAGGTGTGTTACGGGTTGTTGTGGTAATGACGTAGGTGTGTTATGGGTTGTTGTGGTAATAATGACGTAGGTGTGTTACGGATTGTTGTGGTAATGACGTAGGTGTGTTACGGGTTGTTGTGGTAATGACGTAGGTGTGTTACGGGTTGTTGTGGTAATGACGTAGGTGTGTTACGGGTTGTTGTGGTAATGACGTAGGTGTGTTACGGGTTGTTGTGGTAATGACGTAGGTGTGTTACGGGTTGTTGTGGTAATGACGTAGGTGTGTTACGGGTTGTTGTGGTAATGACGTAGGTGTGTTACGGGTTGTTGTGGTAATGACGTAGGTGTGTTACGGGTTGTTGTGGTTAATGACGTAGGTGTGTTACGGGTTGTTGTGGTAATAATGACGTAGGTGTGTTACGGGTTGTTGTGGTAATGACGTAGGTGTGTTACGGGTTGTTGTGGTTAATGATGTAGGTGTGTTACGGGTTGTTGTGGTAATAATGACGTAGGTGTGTTACGGGTTGTTGTGGTAATGACGTAGGTGTGTTACGGGTTGTTGTGGTAATAATGACGTAGGTGTGTTACGGGTTGTTGTGGTAATGACGTAGGTGTGTTACGGGTTGTTGTGGTTAATGACGTAGGTGTGTTACGGGTTGTTGTGGTAATAATGACCAGTGATGGGCAAGCTACTTGGAAAATGTAGTAAGCTAAGCTATCAGTTACTCTTGATTAAATATAGCTAAACTACATTGAAGCTATCCCCAGAGAAATGTAGCAAGCTAAGCTACGAGCAACATGGCAAAAGCAGCTTGCTACATCAAAGCTACTTTTTTCTCACATTGAAATCAACTTCTTGTCAAAGAACAACTTTCCACTAAACAAATAGGCAGGCAAAAAAAACTCATTTTGATTGTTTATTATATTATAAAACACACTGAAACTCTCACTGGCACAATATTCAAAAACAGAATGTCTTCTTCATCACTGCCAGTGGCTCCCTCTGGCTCTGCCATCTTTCAAAGTTCATTGCTGATGTGACTTCGCTAGCACATGACATATTTTGCCCTACCCTTAACCAATCATCAGTCTTCATGCCTAAACCCAACCCAATCAGAGGCAGAGTAGTGCCGGGTCTTGCTGCAAGAGAGGCACGGGTGAGACAACAACACTTGTTGTCCGTCATAATGGAACTGGAAGTGCTTTATTGGCTACACAGGCACACTTGACATATGCAATGTCTCCTCCTGTTTAATCCAAACCACAGCAGAAATCTCCACTGCATGCTTTGCTCTCTGGCGAGTAGCTTGTAGCTTTTGCGGGAAGCTACAAGCTACTTGGGTCTATAAATAGCTTAGCTACTGAAAAAGCTCCTTGGTTCAAAAGTAGTGAAGCTACCACCAAGCTACTGAGAAATGTAGTTAAGCTATGTAGCTTCGCTACTTGTAGCAAGCTACTGCCCAACACTGATAATGACGTAGGTGTGTTACGTTACATCAATCAGAAACTAAGCTGGGGCTGATACAGCCTGCCCGCCATCTTTCTTTTCATTGTATTTAGTTTTCAGATGTTTTGTGGCTGTGGCTCAGGAGGTACAGCGGGTTGTGCACTAATCAGAAGCTCGTGGTTAGATTCCCGCCTCCTCCAGTCTGCATGTCGAAGTGTCCTTGGGGGAAGACGCTGAACCTCAAATTGCTGTCTGTCTGTCTGCCTGTCTGTCTGTCTGTCTGTCTGTCTGTCTGTCTGTCTGTTTGCCTGTCTGTCTGTCTGTCTGTCTGTCTGTCTGTCTGTCTGTTTGCCTGTCTGTCTGTCTGTCTGCCTGTCTGTCTGCCTGCCTGCCTGTCTGTCTGCCTGTCTGCCTGTCTGTCTGTCTGCCTGTCTGTCTGCCTGCCTGTCTGTCTGTCTGTCTGTCTGTCTGTCTGTCCCTCTGTCAGTGATGGGTATAATGCCTGGAGGGACAGCCTGAAGCCGTCAGAGCTGCTGTCTCAGCTGTGCAGAGACAACAGGCTGGACGGGCCTCACTTCAGACCGGGACGCATCACCATGGAGGACAGAGTGTTCACCGGCAAGACGCTGTTCATGGATGAAGGTACAGAGTCTTCACTGACACCTCAGCCTGGAGGACTGCTTCTCAACCAGTTTTAGTCTCCAACAAAATAAATCATCTGACTTAAACCATGATTTCATTTACAAGAAGTGAACACAGTTAGTGCTGCTGATCATCTAATCTATCTAATCTATCTAATGTATGACTCTGATGTGGACTCAATTCGAGGTCCTTGATATGAAAAAGGTTGAGCATCATTGTTCAAGCTCAGGGGTCTTCAATCTTTTTCAGCCCAAGGACCGCTTGGCTATCAGGGACTCCCTATGATTTAAAATAACTTAATGCATTTTAAGCGTTGCCTATAATAAGATTTATAATCCAGCGCACACCAGGATTGACACAGATTTTTTTATTAATAGATCACATTCAAAAAGCGAGAAGGAGCGAACAGCACATTTCACATATTGCTTCATCAGATTCGCTTTTTAAATCATTTTTGTCAAATTATTTCACAAATTATTTTGACAAAAATTGGCAGACCCCCTGCAGTACCTCTGTGGACCATCAGGCTTCACCAGAGGTCAATACTGTAGGGGGTCAGCTCGCCATTCTGAAGTGTCGGCATTCCGATCATTGACTTCT
The DNA here is from genome assembly GCF_964638095.1 of Poromitra crassiceps. Taxonomy (NCBI): domain Eukaryota; kingdom Metazoa; phylum Chordata; class Actinopteri; order Beryciformes; family Melamphaidae; genus Poromitra; species Poromitra crassiceps. The sequence continues at coordinate 61,617,473 of NC_139627.1, forward strand.
ATGCTTTCGGAGAGGCGGCCCTTTTTATCTCCAAAAAATGTTTCGCCGAGAGGTTAGGTTCTGGGGGAGGTTAGGCTTAGGCGTGGGGGGTGGGAGAGGTTAGGTTTAGGGTTAGGATCTGGGGGAGGGTTCTTTCGCAATGGCGAGACAGATCTCAATTTTGTCGGAATGCCGGTATTTCGAAGTGCAGTCATTTCGGAATGCCGAGGTGTCCCCATACTGTAGGTAGTTTTAGTTCAGGTTGCTCAGTGGACTACGGCGCTTACCACGTTCATGGTTTGAATATGGTCCGGGACCCCCTCTCTCTTTCCGATGTTTCCTGTCTCTCCACTTTCATGTCTCAATAAAAGGGGGGAGGGGTGCCCCCCCCAAAATAAAAATAAAATATTGAGTTTTAGTTCAATTTGATTTTTTTCACAATAATAACCCTGTTGTGTGGTGTGCGAATGTGATGCTGATGTGTGTGTGTGTGCGTGTGTGTGTGTGTGTGTGTGTGTGTGTGTGTGTGTGTGTGTGTGTGTGTGTGTGTGTGTGTGTGTGTGTGTGTGTGTGTGTGTGTGTCAGACCAGCCTGTGGAGTCCTATGAGCATCTGTCCCTGAAGATTCTGCACCGCTGGTCTGAGCTGCCTGCTGTTGGCTGCAGACTGGTGCCGGAACACATCGAGACCCGCTCTCTGTTCCACAAGGCCCGGCCTGGCATGGAGCAGGTACCGCACTGGACATGCTCCATGACATCACATCTACATGTCCTGAGCTTCGTTCTCCACACAGTTCCCAGGAGTTCAGCCTGACATGACATGACATTACATTACGTCATTTGGCAGACGCTTTTATCCAAAGCGACTTACAATAACACATTTTTGTCAACAATAGAGAAATCAACTATGCAACACAGTCTATGACAGCTACAACTTCTGAAGGAATAATGGTAAAGTTTTTTGTCTTTTTGAGAGAGAGAGATAGAGAGAGAAAGATGTTAGTTCAAGAAGGGCCCAGATGGAGCCTGAAAAGGTGTGTTTTTAGTCTTTGCCGAAAGATCGCCAGGAGCTTGTTCCACCATTGAGGTGCCAGGGACGAGAAGAGTCGTGAACGGGATGAGCGACTTTTGAGCCCCCATAGCGAGGCGACCTGCAAGGGTGGAGGAGCGAAGGGAGCGGTGAGAGGTTTGGAACCTGACCATAGATTGCAGGTACAGGGGAGCTGACTGGTGTACTGCCCTGTAGGCCAGAACCAGTGTCTTGAATTTGATGCATGCCGAGGTGGGAAGCCAGTGAAGGTCCCGGAAGAGGGGAGTGACATGAGAGAATTTGGGTTGGTTGAATACCAGACGGGCTGCAGCGTTCTGAATGAGCTGAAGCGGCCGGATGTCAGAGGCAGGTAGGCCGGCCAGGAGCACGTTGCAGTAGTCCAGGCGGGAGATGATAAGTGACTGGACCAGGAGTTGTGTCGCTTCCCTGGTGAGAAAGGGGCGGATTTTGCGGATGTTGTAGAGAGAGAACCTACAGGAGCGTGCTGTCGCAGCTTTGTAGGCAGAGCAAGACAGCTGGTTGTCAAGGATCACCCCGAGGTTCTTAGCTGTTTGGGAGGGAAGCACAGTGGTGTTGTCAATGGAGACTAAACATGGAGACTGACATGTTTGGTTTCTGTGGAATCCTGGAGATCTGTACTAGAATTTAAAATAAGATTCAGTCAAGGCCAGATTAGCACCCCCAGCTCCCCATTAGCACTGAAGCTACTCATGTTATATTGTCTCTCCTGATTCTAAATATGAATCGCTTCATTTGACCAAGTAAACCTTTTATAAGTATTTTACAAAATGTCTGGAAAACTGAATGGCTCATCAGTCACCACTTCCCCCCAGCCATCCAATACAATCAATCTGAGGCCTATACCACAAAGCAAGATTAGTGGCTTAGCGAGGTAACTTCAGGTTTAACCCTGGGTTTGCCGCTACGACCCTAGTTCACTTCTTACCGAAATATAACTCCATGGCAACTTATGCCCATATGAAAAATAGATGGCATTCAAATGAAAATCACAAAAGAAAAAAAAACATTAAGGGCTCCTGTTGAATTAATCGAGGACTGAAGTGTTGCAATTGTTGTACATAATTAAATTAAGCCTATTTACCACTTTGGAATATGTTTTTATATTTATGAATTTTTATTTGCTCACAAGTAGCACGTTTGACCCTGCCGATTGCAGCTGAACGCTGCATGGAGAAATATCACTAAATCACCGGCGTAAAAAGGAACCATAAACATCTCCAAAGCGCACTAAGGTGCTCTGTGTGCAACAGAGCTGCTATTTTTATAGGCTATTTTTATCAATGAAAACTACGCCCGCACCGTGTTGATTCAGAGCCTATTCTAATGTTAAATCTATGATCTAAATAGCCCTACTGATTTTGTAAATTTAGACTGAGATTACATATTACTTCTACTCGCAAAAAAGACATGCGGATTTGATTGAGTATAAGCTGCTGTAGGCTGGTGGAGGCAGAAACGGCAGCAGAAATCAAATGACTGATGTGAATAAAAGCGGTAACTTTAGACAGTCCTTCAGTAACAGACTCATATCCAACGCAGACTTTGATTGTGACATGCACTAAAGCTCCGCTAATATAATAGACTTTGAAG